>NC_134360.1:262196676-262299176 GCF_048569485.1 Anomaloglossus baeobatrachus
GGCGCTCGCAGTGTGGAGATATTGGACATGACCCCTATCTGCTGCATTTATGGTCTATGGGTGCCGGCGGTCGTAGTGTGGAGATAGGGGTCATGTCCAATATCTGCTGCATTCATGGTCTATGGGTGCCGGCGGTCGTAGTGTGGAGATATTGGACTTGACCCCTGATCTGCTGCATTCATTGTCTATGGGTGCTGTCACTCGCAGTGTGGAGATATTGGACTTGGCCCCTATCTGCTGCATTCATTGTCTATGGGTGCCGTCACTCGCAGTGTGGAGATATTGGACTTGACCCCTATCTGCTGCATTCATGGTCTATGGGTGTCGGCGCTCGCAGTGTGGAGATATTGGACTTGACCCCTATCTGCTGCATTCATGGTCTATGGGTGCCGGCGGTCGTAGTGTGGAGATATTGGACTTGACCCCTGATCTACTGCATTCATTGTCTATGGGTGCCGTCACTCGCAGTGTGGAGATATTGGACTTGGCCCCTATCTGCTGCATTCATTGTCTATGGGTGCCGGCGCTCGCAGTGTGGAGATATTGGACTTGACCCCTATCTGCTGCATTCATGGTCTATGGGTGGCGTCGCTCGCAGTGTGGAGATATTGGACTTGACCCCTGATCTGCTGCATTCATTGTCTATGGGTGCCGGCGCTCGCAGTATGGAGATATTGGACTTGACCCCTATCTGCTGCATTCATGGTCTATGGGTGGCGTCGCTCGCAGTGTGGAGATATTGGACTTGACCCCTGATCTGCTGCATTCATTGTCTATGGGTGCCGGCGCTCGCAGTATGGAGATATTGGACTTGACCCCTATCTGCTGCATTCATGGTCTATGGGTGCCGGCGGTCGTAGTGTGGAGATATTGAACTTGACCCCTGATCTGCTGCATTCATTGTCTATGGGTGTCGGCGGTCGTAGTGTGGAGATATTGGACATGACCCCTATCTGCTGCATTCATGGTCTATGGGTGCCGGCGGTCGTAGTGTGGACATATTGGACTTGACCCCTATCTGCTGCATTCATGGTCTATGGGTGCCGGCGGTCGTAGTGTGGAGATATTGGACTTGACCCCTATCTGCTGCATTCTTTGTTGCTTTTGAATTATGTGCAAGGTGTTTTATATCAATAATGTAATAATAACGCAAATTAAATATTTCTTTTTTTGTAATAATAAAGCATAGCCTAACACATTCCCAGACAAGTGCAGGGAGTTGTGCACACACCCTCGGCAGGACTTGGACTCGTGCTCGGCGATTAGATAGTTATTAAGAGTCACAGTGAGGGTATACATACAAGATTCCACATCTCTTCTGAATAAATATTGACTCGTCCCTGTAAAACGTGATAGTGACGACCTTTGCTGCTCCCCACGAATTCCTTCTCTAGAGGAGAACACCGCTTCTCCATCTGTGACTGCAATGTCTGTTAGGCTGCTTTCACACTTCCGTCTTTTTTTGTCACAATCCGTCGCTTTTAGAAAAAACGGAATCCTGCAAAATATTTTGCAGTATTCAGTTTTTTCCCATAGACTTTTATTCATAGTCATAGTTTTTTAAGGTTGAAGGGAGACTCTAAGTCTATCTAGTTCAACCCGTAGCCTAACATGTTGATCCAGAGGAAGGCAAAAAAACCCCAATGTGTCAAATAAGCGCCAATGGGGAAAAAAATTCCTTCCTGACTCCACATACGGCAATCAGACTAGTTCCCTGGATCAACACCCTGTCATAAAATCTAATATACATAACTGGTAATATTACATTTTTCAAGAAATGCGTTCAGGCTCTGCTTAAATTTTACTAGTGAATCCCTCATTACAACATCATACGGCAGAGAGCTCCATAGTCTCACTGCTCGTACAGTAAAGAATCCTCATCTGTGGTTATGATTAAACATTCTTTCCTCAAGACGTAGCGGATGCCCCCGTGTTCCAGTCGCAGGCCTAGGTGTAAAGAGATCTTTGGAAAGGTCTCTGTACTGTCCCCTCATATATTTATACATTGTGATTAGATCCCCCTAAGCCTTTGTTTTTCCTAACTAACTAACCCCAAGTTTAATAACCTGTCTTGGTATTGCAGCCCCCCCCATTCCTCTAATAATCTAGGTCGCTCTTCTATCTACCTGTAAGATTATGCTATTTATAACCTTCTATACTTTTGCTAACAAGAAATGCATCCATTCCTCTCTTAAATTCATTCAGTGAGTTGGCCATCACCACTTCCTCAGGAAGAGAGTTCCAGAGCCTCACTGCTCTTACCGTGAAGAACCCTCTTCTATGCTGATGTAGGAATTTTCTTTCCTCCAATCGAAAAGAATGCCCCCTTGTTCTTGTCATAGTCCTTGGTACAAACAGATCATGGGAGAGATCTCTATATGGCCCTCTGATATATTTGTACATATTTATTAGGTCTCCCCTAAGTCTTCTCTTTTCTAGAGTAAATAGACCTAATTTTGATAACCTTTCCGTGTATTGTAATGCACCCATTCCATTTATTATTTTAGTAGCCCGCCTCTGAACCCTTTCAAGTTCAGTAATGTCTTTCTTCAGCACCGGCGCCCAAAATTGCACACAATACTCCAAGTGTGGTCTGACGAGTGATTTGTACAGAGGGAGAATGATGTTTTCATCTCGTGCCCCCAGACCTCTTCTAATGCATCCCATCACCCTATTTGCTTTGGTGGCTGCTGCCTGACACTGGGCACTCCAATTTAGATTCTTATTCACTAAGATGCCTAAGTCTTTTTCCATGTCTGATTTCCCCATCAGTTTCCCATTTAGTAAGTAATCGTAGCATCTGTTTCTCCTTCCCATGTGCATAACCTTACACTTATCTGTGTTAAACCTCATTTGCCATTTTTCAGCCCAATTCTCCAATTTACTCAAATCCATCTGTAGTTGCAAACTGTCCTCCTTTGTGTTAACTACCTTACATAGTTTTGTATCATCTGCAAATACTGATATTTTACTCTGTAAACCATCCACCAGATCATTAATAAATATATTAAATAGTAGGGGGCCCAATACAGACCCCTGTGGCACCCCACTAGTAACCCTGGCCCAATCTGAGTATGCACCAGTAATAACCACTCTTTGTTTTCTACCACTAAGCCAGCTACCTCCCCATCTACACACATTTTCCCCGAGCCCAAGCTTTCTCATTTTACTTAGCAGTCTTTTATGTGGGACAGTGTCAAATGCTTTACCGAAGTCGAGATAAATGACATCCAATGATTCTCCTCGGTCCATGTGAGAGCTTACATCCTCATAGAAGCTGATCAGGTTAGTTTGACAGGAGCGATCCTTCATAAATCCATGTTGATATGGAGTTAAACAGTTATTAACATTGAGACATTCCATAATAGTATCCCTTAAAAACCCTTCAAACATTTTATCCACAACAGATGTTAAGCTTACCGGCCTATAGTTTCCAGGTTCCCTTTTGCACCCTTTTTTGAATATTGGTACCACATTTGCTAGCCGCCAATCCAGTGGAACAGACCCAGTTTCTATAGAGTCTTTAAATAAAAGGAATAGAGGCCTGTCTATCACATTACTTAACTCCCTTAATACCCGAGGGTGAATGCCATCAGGGCCTGGTGATTTGTCAATTTTAATGTTACTAAGTCGGTTCTGCACTTCTTCCTGGGTTAGGCAGGTCATACTTAATGGGGCATTTACATGATCACTCTGCATTTCCCCTGGCATATGCTTTTCCTGTGTGAACACAGTTGAGAAAAAAGTATTTAAAACATTTGCTTTTCCCACATCGCTTTCTATGATTTTACCCTCATTATTCTTTAAAGGGCCAACACCATAAATTTTAATCTTTTTTCTGTTTATATAATTAAAGAATAGTTTGGGATTTGCTTTGCTTTCCTTAGCAATGAGTCTCTCAGTTTCTACTTTTGCTAAATATATTTGTTTTTTACACATTTTATTTTTTTCTCTATATATTTTTAATGCTTCCTCGCTTGTTTTAGCTTTTTAAATGCTTTTTTCTTATTATTCATTGCCCCTTTTACATCCTTATTTAGCCACATTGGTTTTCTCCTATTCCTAGCCCTTTTATTTCTGTATGGTATGGCTAGCTCGCAGTGGGTGTTTAATACCGATTTAAAAATTTCCCACTTATTTTCTGTGCTCCCATTTTTGAGGACATTGTCCCAATCAATTTGGCGAAGGTCTTCTCTAAGCTGATCAAACTTTGCTTTGCTGAAATTCAGCGTTTTTGTAACCCCCCTCCAAGGCACCTTACTAAAGGACAAGTGGAATTGTATTATATTGTGGTCACTATTCCCTAGGTGCCCATCCACTCGTACGTCTGTTATTCTATCTGGCCTGTTGCTTAAAATTAAGTCCAGAAGGGCTGCCCCTCTAGTTGGGCCCGGCACAAGTTGGGACAGATAATTATCCTTAGTTACTGACAGAAACCGGTTTCCTTTCTGAGATACGCAGGTTTCAGTTTCCCAGTCTATATCGGGGTAATTGAAGTCCCCCATAATAATCACCTCATTGTGATTTGCTGCTTTGTCTATTTGTTTCAATAATACATTTTCAGTGGTTTCTGTTATATTTGGTGGCTTATAACAAACCCCTATGAGGATTTTATTAGTTTTCCCTCCTTGTATCTCCACCCATAGAGACTCCACCTCTTCATTTCCCTCTTGAATATCTTCTCTTAGTCTGGGCTTTAAACTGGACTTTATATATAGACAGACTCCACCCCCTTTCCTTTTTTTACGATCCCTCCTAAACAATTCATATCCTTGCAGGTTAGCCGCCCAGTCATAACTATCATCTAACCATGTCTCAGTTATTCCTACTATGTTGTATTTCTCCTCATACATTACCAGCTCCAGTTCCTCCATCTTATTGGTCAGGCTTCTTGCATTGGTCAGCATGCAGGAAATAAGTTTTGCTCCCCTTTTCTTAGCTTCCTTCTGATTACCCTGTCTTGGGTCCTCTTTACGGCATCTAGTATCCTTGATTAGTTTGTCCTTCTGTTGCATGTTCTTGTCTGCTGTTTTTTCTCCCATCCCCTCTTCTTCTAGTTTAAAGCCCTCCTGATGAGTGTGGCAAGCCTTCTGGCGAACGTGTGTTTCCCAGGTTTTGTGAGGTGTATCCCGTCTCTTGCGAGAAGTCCATCGTAGAGGTAATTCACTCCATGGTCCAAGAATCCAAATCCTTGCTGCCTGCACCACCGTCGTAGCCAGTTGTTCAAATCTAGTATCCTATTCCATCTTCTGACACCATGGCCATCGACTGGGAGGATTGATGAGAAAACAACCTGTACGTTCCGTTCCTTAATTTTCTTCCCCAGAATTTCAAAGTCTTCACAAATAGTTGGTAGATCATTTCTTGCGACTGATGGCCTTGTGTTGCATCCGTTTTGCGACGGATCAGTCGTGGATTAACTGACTGTCGGACGGAAACTACACAGAATGTAACTTTTTTTTGTGTGCGGAGAAAAAACTGACGGCGACTGATGCGTCGGCATCCGTCGTGTGTTAAAATGAAAGCCTATGGGCAACGGAATCCGTGGAAATCCGTCAATTGACTGATTTCGGCGACTGATCCGTCTTTTAGCAACCGAGCATGCTCAGATGTGTAAATTCCTTTCTGGTTTCTGGTTAAAATCTCTCTCTTGCACAAAAACGGAAGAGTGAAAGTAGCCTTGTGATGACTGCTTTTATTGGCTTTTCACATATAACATTAGATCATCACAGATTATATTAGGCTACAGACAAATATATCCTTTATGGAAAAAAAAATTGCAATTGATAAATAGGCCGAAAACATGATGAAACAACAAATCGTAAAAAAAGCAAAAGGGGATATATGAAATAGACTTGGGGAAAAAAACATGCAAATGAGAAAATGAAGGCTTAAATGAAAACTAGACAAAAAACAAACAAGCTAGATTAAAAAAAAGTGCTAATGCAATAATGAATCAGACCCAAAGTGTCACTAGTTGGGGGGGAGTGTCCCTAAACATTGACCTTGTCCAATCAGCATTGGATTACGTAGGGACACACCCTCTTGAGCAGGAGATCGGTAACACCCAGCTGACTACCCATTCAGAAGTTTCCAGGTAGAATAACTGAGGAACAGAAATTAAGCTACAACATTGGTATTTTATAGGAAATAGTCATGTAGTAAAAACAAATATGAAAGTGATGATGGCGACATATTCCTCTAGTTGAAGCCCAATCGTAACGTCCACAGACAGCTGCAGAAGACGCCATTGTGCACTGTCTGCTTATCACTGGGTGGTTGTCGTCTTGTTTTCTGTTTGCAGCTCTGTCTGATAAAATTAAGGTTTGATTCGGTGCCAAGAAAATATTTGCTCTCTGGGCGCTGTTTTAGAAAATTGATTAACGCGTCGGGTACATTATGTTGTATGTCGTTTTAATTAGTAATGAGGAGCGGTACTGTAGCTGCCATTCTTTCACCACGCTGCCTTCAGTGGAAAGCTGGAAATTAAAGGCTTTGACGTCAAACGTTTTTCCCCATTTAGACGAACGTCTCAGTATTTATCCATTACTGGAATATTTGTAGGAAAGCGGAATTTGCCCAAAGATGGAAAACTTCCCGATATAGCAAAAATCTGTGTGATTGAAATTGTGCATTGGAAACATTTATCATGTTAGTAAGGGGAAGTTCTTGGTAAAATCAGTACTGCAAATAATCTATATATGATTTATGACATGAGGCATAGAGGGGAGATAAGTTCTGTAGTCAGATGACCTCACTGCCAAAAGGCCTCTTTACACACTGAGACTTTCTAGCGATCCCACCAGTGATCTTGACCTGGTGGGATCGCTGGAAAGTCTCTAACAGTCACTGGTGAGCTATCAAACAGGCAGACCTGGCCAACGACGAAGCAACGATACTGACCTGCAGAACGACCTCGCTGGAAAGGGAACGCTAGCACGCCTATGGGCTGGGTCGCTAATGATGTCGTTGTAACAGTGTCAAACACACCGATACATGCTGCGCAGCGGGAAACAAAGGACCAAAGAATGTTCCTGAACGACTTGTAGCGATCAGCGACCTCACAGCGGGGGCAAGGTCGCTGATGCATGTCACACACTGCAATGTCGCTGGGGAGGTCGCTATTACGTCACAAAACCGGGGACGTTACAGCGATATCGCTAGCGATGCTGCAGTGTGTAAAGGGGCCTAAACAGACTCTATACAATCTTCCTTAATGACCAGGTTACAAAAGGTCCTTAAAGGGGTTATTCACTACATGTCTCACCCCTAATTAAATGTTGTATTCCTATATAAAAGTAAAAAAAAACAAAAAAACAGGTACTCTCCTCTCACAATGGCACCATTCCAGTGATGCCTGTGCCTCGTCTCCCGGGTGCTCACATTACATACTTATGTCCTCCTGACCACGCTGACGCGACGGCCTGTCCTCGCGACCACGTTGCCTTGTTATGTTGCTGATCTCTAGTCTTTCTGAATATCCATCTTTCTGGAATATATAATGACCACAGCTATTTGCACAGGACTGGCCTGACACCTTTCACACAAGACAGTAAAGTTTGCTCAGTGCACAGAATGAGCGATAAGGGAACTCTAGACCTCATGGTGTCTATAGAGCAGGAACCCAGAGCCCCTGTATTTTTGATGGGGATTTATGAGCTGCAGTTCTGGAAGGAAGAAATGTTGGCGTGTTTACTACCTCCGAGTCCTGGCGTCAACTGTTTTACTTCTGATTGTATGATTTTACATGGACTCACGTGCTGTACAGTGCTGGCCAAAAGTATTCGCACCCCTGCAATTCTGTCAGATAATACTCAGGTGTGGCACATGACAATAGGAAAAACTAACAAAGTTGTTTGGGTTTTTTTTTTCCTCTGGCGATGCACCATGGACTTGAGGATTATTTCAAAATTGTGTTTTTATTAAAATAAAGGGAATGTATCGTCAGAAAAAAATAAAAAAAAAAATCTAACTGATAAAATGTAAAGTAATAATATTTTAATGTTTTGTTTTAAATATTTTTTTAATTGAGCAAATTATAAAAAAAAATAATAAAAAGTTTGATATTTTCCACTGTTAAACACTAGGGGGAGCAGCTTCTGAAATCCTACAGAAATCCAACTGTAGAAAAAACTCAGATTACAGGTGCAGTAAAGTGGGTGGAGTCTGCTCTCGTGTGTGTGATGGCACGCCTCCCCCCTCCCAATCTGAGTGTTTACAACAGATAACAGAGAATGACATGTAGGGACACAGTGTAGAGCCATTTTGTTGGTGACCAGAAATGTCTAAAGTGTCACCAAGAACAGCAGGAGTATCACCCAGGACAGGATTAGATACACAGCTCAGCAGACAGTATCACCCAGGACAGGATTAGATACACGGCTCAGCAGACAGTATCACCCAGGACAGGATTAGATACACGGCTCAGCAGACAGTATCACCCAGGACATGATTAGATACACGGCTCAGCAGACAGTATCACACAGGAGAGGATTAGATACACAGCTGTGCAGACAGTATCAAACAGGAGAGGATTAAATACACAGCCGTGCAGACAGTATCAGCGGTAGCAGCAGCGGTACTCACATGCAGTGACACACACACACCCACCCACCAGCGGCGGCAGTCAGAGTGGTGGCTGGGGAGAGCGGAGGGAGGGGGTGTCATCGGAGACGGTAACAGCGGGGGGAGGGGCGGCGGTAGCAGTAGCGGGGGCAGAGCAGGGGCTGTTAGAGTGAAGGGATGGGGTGTCATTGGAGACAGTAACGGGGGGAGGGGAGAAGAGGGGAGGGGCGTACTCGCATATCCCGGCGGTGGACAGGGGTATAGTGGAGCAAATAGCATACGCTGTGAGCTCCACAATGATGGCGCTGATCTCCTCCCTCTGCTGTGATCTGTGCAGCCCAGGGGGCGCTTCCAGGTCACAGCAGATGCCCACTGTAACGTAAATGATGGGGTCGGATCCTGACCACTGTTCTCTATGCACAGGGGCTGCCATAAAGGATTGTGTAACTGTCGTTACACACACAGCAAATCCAGCATGGCCCCCAGTGCCTCCAGTAAAATTAGAATTAAATAAAAACTAAGCTGCGATTTTCATTTTGTATTAAAAATACTTGATTTCATAATCACTATTTTTAATACAAAAATAAAAAAACGCGATACATTACCTTTTAAAATCTTTCCATCGGTAAACAATAAAAAAAACCACTCCACGCAGGAATGGGGACTCTTTTTGAGAGGGCAGTTCCTATTCATTAGCATTCTGCCAGCATTATGGGTGCTGTACTTCCTTCCCAGCATGCATTGTCCAATGACTTACCTACTTAGAACTGAAAACTTGCCTCTGTTATTTATACCTGTATATAGCTAGACATAGGAGAGCACCAGCATCTTCCCCTCCACCTTGTCCTGTAATCCGTCTCTGTATCTCTACTACTAGAAACTGATTACACTTGACAACAGGCAGACAGCAGGCTAGACAGAAAGGAGACCCCTAGTGGCTGTGCTTTGCAGTGATTTTTCAAGCATAAGACAACATAATTAAAACATTTGCAGATTGTCTGTTTATTCCATTAAGTGTGAACACAACAAAAATTCCTATAATCAATCACCAGAACGCTTCCTAAACAAGAGCTAAATGCCCTTAAGGCCTTGTGCACACGCTGATTTTTTTGCTGTTTTTTTATGCAGTTTGTGGTTCTAAACTGCATGTATGACCTTCCCCAGCAGAGTCTGAGAAATCCGAAAGATTGCACACACACTGCTTCTTTTTTGCCTGCATTTTTGGTTGCAGAAAAAAGAAGCAGCATGTCACTACTTTTCTGCGTTTTTTCCCTGCGTGTTGCCATTGACAATGTTAAAAATCGCAGGGGCAAAAACGCACTGAAAATGTGGCAAAAATGCATGCGTTTTTTTATGCGTTTTTTTGTCCAGGGGTGTTTTTCGCTGGAGAAACAAAACTGCAGAGTGTGCACATAATCCAGAATAAGGCTATCGGCATATTACCTGATACTCTGCCACCGCTGATCACTTTTTGGGGTTTGACAACTCTATTAATAGAGCAAATGTCCTGATTTCAGGGCAATCTGCTATTTTATTTGTTCTGTTGCTGATTTTTTGTGTTTTGTTTTGTGTTGTGTTTTTTAATCCAAATTATAATCTTGCTGATGTTGTGATCTGTGGTAATGATTGAAAGATTAGACAGGATGTTATCCTGAGAACGCTACATGAAAACATTTTCTTACTGAGCCTCCCGAACATCAGGGCTGGATTTACTGAGCAGAAAGATCAAGGTCAGTGTAAATGGGCCAGCCTGGGTTTAAGGGCAGAACCTGGATTATATCTGAAAGTTTCATTGTCCTAATCTCATCTGGAAATTACGCTCCTGCTGCATGTGATCAACGGTAGATGGATGGAATAACAGTATACCTGTGACTATGCTGCAAATTCTAAGATTTGTAACCCTAATAACTAGATTGTAATATTTGCATTGATTCACAGCTATGTTATTGTACTCTGGAGTATGGTATGGTGACGGCAATGCCAGCCTGCAGCCAGTCTGTGTACCGAATGCCAAGTGGTACGACGGGCCAAACACTCGTGAATAATTTATACCACCTACCAACAAGGTCAACAAAGATTATTGTCTTCTCCTTCTCCTGACATCACCCGTGCACTATTACAAAATACTACCGATTATCTGTCCGCTGTCTCCAACATCATGTCCTCCCTCTATCTAAAACTGAACCTGTCAAAAGCTGAACTCTTTTTTTGATAGGGGCAATACCAGGGTACCTTGCCACCCCCGTTCCCCCCGTGTACGGGCAGAGGAAACCTGGCGTGCACAAGCTGTCAGTCTTCCCTCGCGCCCAAGTGGTCGAGTCTGCGTACCCCTCCAGGCTCCCTGGAAGCACCTCACACCAAGGTAGCTCCAGAGGGCTAGCAGAGCCGAGGACCTGCTTCAGCCTTGAGCCGAAGATGCGTCCCCGAGATCCCCGCATCCCAGGACCGACGCGTCTTCAGACGGAGCCAGGAGCAGGTAGGGAGACGACGAGTCAGTCCCCTGCATCCAAACCGCCGCCTGAAAAGGCGCTGGTGGGGCGATGCAGGCCGTGATCCCGGGGAAGCATCATTAATTTAGCTCCCGGCGTTGGCCTGCATTCTAGCAACACCCCCTCCACTGCTCTAGAAGCTGCTCCCTCTAGTGGGCCGTCTCTCCCCTCCATGCTGCCAGAGAACACTGGACGCCATTACATGTGGGGAGCAGACACAGGTGAGATCGCCTCCTTGACTCTGCGATTCTGCAGCACTATATACCGCTTTGCTCAGTGTTATATCGCTGTCTTTATGTCTTTTGTGTGTCTGCTGGCTGGCGGTGTATATCAGCTTTTAGTGGTATATACTGACTGTGTCTGCAGGTATATACCGACTGTTTGACAGGGTGTGCTACTTTACGCGATATACACCGGCTCTGCATAGCAGTCATTTATAATACTGCTAGCAGCTCCTCACCCACAGCAGTCCCTTTATAATACTGCTAGAGGCTCACTGTACTTATTGTGGAACTGTTGCTGACATGCGTAACCGCAAGGGCGATAAAGCTTCCCAGGCGTCCTCTACGGATCTGTACTATGCCTGTACCACCTGTGGACGCTCGTTTTCTAATGGCCGAAGCTATCCACTATGCCGGGGCTGCGATGCCCCTACTACCGTGTCACAACAGCCTCCGCTGCCGGACCAGGAGGTCGTGCAGTCTGTGGATTTGGCTGCGGCCACTATCTAGGCAGTACTCCAGTCTGATGACGTTATTCCTGCCTGGGCTCTTCTAATGTCTAAAGAGGTTAGATGACCTGGCCGCTCAGATATCCCAGCCTTCCACAGGCTCTCACAGCCTCCCCCCCGGCTCAGCTCCCCCAGGGGAGCCCGCCTTCGTCTGGTGTCTCGTTCCCAGTACGTAAAAAGGCTGTCTCCAAAAGGCGCCATTGCGACCGTTACGTCTTGTCCGACTCGGACGATGATCAGTCTGACTCGGGCTCCGTGACCTTTAGTAGTCACGATTCCCGAGACTCTGACTCTGGTTCAGATGTCCCTTCTGAGTCTAGGCATATGGAAGACACATTAATTTCGGCTGTCAATCACTCTGTCGATCTCTGATCAGCCTTCGGACCCGACTTCTCAGTCGGCAATCAAGCGGGCCAAGAAGCCTCCTAAGTCCTTTGCCCAGGATCCGATTTTTCATCAAATCATATCTAAACGGTGGGATCACCCTGATAGGAGGTTTAATAAAAAATCCTCCTCTTCATTCGCTTAACCCTTTCCATCGGAACTGGTTAAGCTCTGGTCAGTACCCCCCGTTGTGGATCTGCCAGTATCCAGGCTGGCTAAACACACGGTTATGTCTGTCTCAGACACCGCGTCTCTCAAGGACTCATCCAACCGCGCAGTTGATGCTGCGGTCAAATCTATTTTCCAGGCTTCAGGCTCCTCTCTGCGCCCCGTTTGCCTTGACATGGGTGGCGAGAGCTATGAGTGTGTGGAGTAGGAACTTGCGCAAGTTGCTTCGCTCTTGCAATATTACTTCAGAGGCTCTTGAGATCCTTGATTTGTTCTCTCTAGCCTCTAATTACTTGCTTCACGGCTCCTTAGATGCAGCTAGTTTGTCAGCCCTAACGGCAGCCAACGCTGTTTTTTGCCCGCAGAGTCCTGTGGCTAAAGATATGGAATGCGGACAGTGCCTCCAAGAAATCCCTGTCCACACTCCCCTTCCAGGGTCTTCGTCTGTTTGGAGAATCCCTGGACAAGCTTATATCTGAGATGACGGGTGGTAAAAGTACCATTCTACCACAAAAGCGGCCTGTATCCAAAAATTTTAAAAAGTCTTCTTGGCGCAGGCAGTCCTTTCGGCCCGCCCCCCAAAAACCATCACAGGGGTCGTCGCAACACTCAGATCGGGCATCCGGTCCCTCAAGGGTACCCCTCAGAGCTGACTCCTGTTGGAGGGCGGCTTCTGCTTTTTCGGGATACCTGGCTAGACCATACTCACGATGCTTGGGTTCGAGAAATCGTCACCTCAGGTTACAAGATCGATTTCCATTCCCTACCGGCCAACAGGTTTCTGCGTTCTCGGCTTCCAAAGTCCACAACGCAAAGCCAGGCCATAGCCTCTGTGCAAAAAGCAAACGTTATCATTCCAGTGCCCCTGGAACAGCGCGGCAAAGGTTTCTATTCAAACCTCTTTGTCGTCCCCAAAAAAGATGGCTGGACCTCAAAAGGCTAAACAGGTCCGTACGGATTCGGACCTTCCGAATGGAGTCATTGAGAGCAGTACTAGCTGCTATGGAACCGGGAGAATTCCTAGCTTCCATAGACATTCAAGATGCTTATTTACACATTCCCATACGTGTATCGTATCAACGGTTCCTTTGTTTTGCCGTAGAACACCGTCATTTCCAATTCAGGGCCCTTCCCTTTGGACTGGCTACTGTGCCTCGGGTCTTCACAAAGGTCATGGCAGCTGTCATGTCCATTTTACACTCCAGAGGCATCCTGGTCGTTTCCTATTTGGACGACCTACTTATCAAAGGGAGCTCTCTTCAAGTTTGCTCAGAAAGCGTGCAAATTTGCCCAGACACGCTCTCAAGGCTAGGGTGGCTTCTCAACTTCAACATGTCATCCCTCATTCCTCATCAGCGCATCAACTTTTTAGGTATGCTGATAGACACGGTTCAGGCCCGGGGTTTTTCTTCCAGAAGACAAGAGGTCTTCCCTGATCCGGGCCGCCCAATCCCTCCGCTCCCGCCGTTACACATCCCTCCGGAGTGGGATGAGAGTGTTAGGCAAGATGGTAGCAGTCATGGAAGCCGTGTCGTTTGCCCAATTCCATTTGCGCCCTCTACAACTGGATCTTCTGTCCTCTTGGGAGAAGAATCCAGCCTCTCTAGACCGGTCAGTCCGCTTATCTCGGACTGCGCTCAGCTCCCTCGTCTGGTGGACTCAGGTTTCATCCCTATCTCAGGGGAAGTCCTTCTGCCCTGTCCACTGGCACGTAGTCACGACAGATGCCAGCCTGTTAGGCTGGGGGGGCAGTGTTTCTCCACCACACTGCTCACGGACGCTGGTCTCACCCCGAGCGATCCCTTCATATCAACGTTCTGGAGATCAGGGCCATATTTCTGGCCCTTCAGACCTTTCAACCCTTTCTTCTGGGCCTCCCGGTTCGGATCCAGTCAGACAATGCCACGGCTGTGGCTTACGTCAACATTCAGGGATTAACTCGCAGCAGGGCAGCGATGAAAGAAGTCTCCAGGATTCTTCTTTGGGCAGAGATGCACATTCCCGTTATTTCAGCTGTCCATATTCCGGGGATAGACAACTGGGCCGCAGACTCTCAGCAGGCAAGGTCTAGCGGCAAGGGAATGGTCCCTCCACGACGAGGTGTTCCATCAGACCACTCTTCGTTGGGGGCTCCCAGATGTGGACCTCATGGCGTCTCGGCTAAGCGCCAAAGTACATCCCTTCGTATCCCGGTTGAGACCCGCTAGTGCTCGGCTCCGACGCTCTAGTCCTCCCGTGGTCGCAGTTTTGCCTGCCATATGTTTTACTTCCGTTCTCTCTCATTCCGAGAGTAATCAAGAAAATCAAAACGGAGGGAATCCCGGTGATCCTCGTGGCCTCAGAATGGGCCCAGAAGAGCCTGGTTTCCAGAGCTCCTCCACCTTCTCGGCGACACTCCCTGGCGTCTTCCCGACCGCCCGGATCTTCTGTCGCAAGGTCCAATATTCCACCAGAATACAGCACAGCTGCATTTGACGGCGTGGCGCTTGAATCCTTGATTCTAGCCAAATCGCGTCTTTCTTCCAGGGTAGTTCATAC
The DNA here is from genome assembly GCF_048569485.1 of Anomaloglossus baeobatrachus. NCBI lineage: Eukaryota > Metazoa > Chordata > Amphibia > Anura > Aromobatidae > Anomaloglossus > Anomaloglossus baeobatrachus. Next base: position 262,211,551 of record NC_134360.1, read on the forward strand.
CATGCTTAATGCTCGCAAGCCTTCCTCCGCCAGCATTTATCACAGGACCTGGAAGACCTATCTGTCCTGGTGTGACCGTCATAATCGGTCGCCCCTTACCTTTTCAATCCCTAATGTTCTTGCCTTTTTGCAAGATGGTCTGGACTCGGGTCTTGCTCTCAATACCCTTAAAGGACAAGTTTCTGCCTTGTCAATTTTTTTTCCAGAAGCAGCTGGCTTCTCGCCCTCAGGTCCGTACCTTTCTTCAAGGTGTGGCGTATTTGGTCCCCCCTTATCGTTACCCCTTAGATCCCTGGGATCTGAATTTGGTTCTCGGAGCTTTTCAGCTTCCTCCTTTCGAACCCTTTTTGAGAAATCTCTCTTCAACGGCTGTCTTGGAAAGTTGCCTTTTTAGTCGCTATTACCTCTATCAGGCGAGTGTTCGAACTGGCAGCTCTGTCCTGTCGCTCACCTTACCTGATATTCCATCATGATAAGGTGGTACATCGGCCTTCCCCCGCCTTCCTTCCGAAAGTCGTATCCTCTTTCCACCTGAACGAGAACATTGTGTTGCCGTCATTCTGCCCGGCCCCGGTCCACTCCTTTGAGTAAGCCCTTCACACTCTCGATCTTGTCAGGGCTCTGCGGATCTACATCTCCAGAACAGCGCCGTTGCGCAAGTCCGATGCCGTTTTCGTCCTCTCAGAAGGACACAAAAAGGGCGATCGGGCTTCCAAATCCACGATTTCTGGATGGATCAGGACTGCCATCTGTGAAACTTACAAAGCACGAGGTGTCGTTACCCCTCAATCTGTGCAGGCCCACTCTACACGAGCAGTGGGTGCCTCATGGGCTATCCGCCATCAGGCTTCGGTGGCCCAACTTTGTAAGGCCGCTACCTGGTCCAGTGTGCACACGTTCACAAAATTCTACAGAGTGCATACGCATGCCTCCGCGGATGCTGCTCTTAGAAGACAAGTCCTTCAGGCGGCAGTGGCCCATTTATAAGTGGCCACTGCTCGATTTGTTGACAGTGTTGATATGTGTTCACTGCAGTTGCAGTTGTTAGTCAGCTCTTAGTCTGATGTTATACACTGTTAATAGTTCAGTTCCCACCCAGGGACTGCTTTGGGACGTCCCACTGTCTGTGTCCCCCAATGAAAAGGCGAGAAAGGAAATTACATTTTTGTGTACTCACCGTAAAATGTCTTCCTTGGAGGCTTTCATTGGGGGACACAGCTCCCACCCTTGTGGTTTTGGTTGTCCTTTTCCTACTGCTTTTACACCAAACTGAGCTAGTTTCCTGCCTAGCTAGGGTATATGCTGTGGGGGGAGGAGCTAACACTTTTGCAAATCTAGTGTCAAGCCTCCCTGGAGACACCATAATACCCACTGTCTGTGTCCCCCAATAAAAGGCTCCAAGAAAGACATTTTACGGTGAGTACACAAAAATGTCATTTTTACACTCTGTACCTGTATAAATTCTGGCTGGCAACTGGTCCACACAGCTGGTTTTGAATCCCCTATTAAATTGAAGGCTGGACCATATATGACAAGCTTCCCCCCCATTCACCTTTTTATGCCTCCCCTATTTCCTCATAGACTGTAGCATACGAGCAGGGCCCTCACTCCTCCTGGTATCTTAATTTTGTTATTTTGTATTGTCTCCTATTATCTGTACATGTCCCCTCTGAATTGTAAAGCGCTGTGGAATATGTTGGCGCTATAGAAATTAAAAAAATATTATTATTATTGTTACTACTAGAACACAACTTCATTCACCTTTTAGGCTGCTTTCACACTTGCGTTCAGCGCAATCCGCTGCTATGGAGAGTAGCGCAGTCCGTTAACGCACTGCGCTATTCTCCGTAGACTTGTATTGACGACGCACTGTAACTCTGTCTGCGTTTTATCCGCTGGACGACGCTGCGTCGTTATTTTGATGCAGCGTCGGGCGGAGGGTATGCTGCATGTAGCGTTTTTTGGGTCGTTAAAATAACGCACTTTGACGAATTCCGTTAGAATCCGCCAAGGTGTCTAATGATTGTCTATGGGGGCGGATTCAGCCACAATGCACTAAGCTGCGGAATCTGCTGACTGATTCCATTACGTTCTATGGCGCATGCTCAGCATATCCAGCAGAACGATCTAAATCGTTTAAAATCACTCCTGGTCTCTATCCCCCCTCTCATACTCACCGATCACCGGCGCGGCGCTGCACAGTTGTCATACTCCTCTGGCGGCTTCTCCTGCTTTTGAAAATGCCAGCTACTCATTATTCCATCTCGTATTAACTGCCCGCCCACCGGTGCCTATGATTGGTTGCAGTCAGACACGCCCCCATGCTGAGTGGCAGCTGTCTCACTTCAACCAATCACAGCTGCCGGATGGCGGCTCTATATCATGCTCTACAATAAATAAATAAATAATTAAAAAAAAGACGTGCGGTCCCCCCAATTTTATACCAGTCAATACCAGCCAAGGTAAAACCACACGGCTGAAGGCTGGTATTCTCAGGATGGGGAACCCCAGCGGACCTTTCAGCGTCATTTTTTCACCCTGATTTTCTGTTTTTTGGCTGGTTCTGTATTATTTCTTCTTTTGCATAGCTCACTTCTCTGCACATATGCTAGTATTCTACTAATAGGCATCCTATCTACTCTGTCTTACTCTGAACTCTCGTTCAGTTTCTGTGACTAACGCATGTGCTATCTTGTTTTTTCCCACGGTCCTGAACTTATTTCACCGTGCCTGGCTCAGTATCTGTTCCCTGCGCAGGCGCTGTTCTGTTTTTTTCCCACGCTCATGAACTCCTTTGAACTCTTCTTCTATGATAGGGTTGTGAGCTTCGTCTTCGATATTCTGGATTTCCTCTTGTACTTACAATCTGGTCAGTTACCGAACTTTTCTCTTGATTCCTTCTTTGCACTAATGGATTGAATAGCCTTTCCTTTTTCTTTTTTTCACGTCCTGAAACACCACACGCGCTGTTGGTGTTGTGGTCTCATGCTTCCACTTACCTGAATCAGGTTCACTTGACAGGTGTTGCTGACACAGGTGAGTTCTAGACTCATTCCAGGATCTGTTATATATACATATATATTTATATTTTTTACAATCGTGAAGACACGGTTGTTTTTTTCTATTTTACTAATTTTATTATGTCAATTTAGTATTTTACTCTTGTCTGTTACAATTCATCGGATTTTGTTCATTATTCATAAAGTTGTATGCATTGCGTCACATTGGGCTGTAATGCACCCTTTCCCGCCTGTTTTTTCCAGTAAGGGGCAGTTGTCTGACGTCATCATTGGTGTATATATATCGTGTCTGTCACTATTACGGTAGATTTGATGTTTTCTTGTGCCTGACGGTCCTGAGGAAGGGAGCTGAGCCTCCAGAAACGCGTCGACCTGTGCAAAATAAAGATTCATTAATCCTATCATTCTGATCGGTGATCATTGGCGCGGCATATGAAAACCCGTCTCCACCTCTCTCTATCTGCCGCTTGGGTTGCTGCTGCCGTGATCAGGATTTTCATGCTTTTACAGTAGTTGTGACTTTCACAACTCCATCTGGTGAGTAGTACTGCTCATTGATCTCACCCTGTACATATTGGGGTAAGACCCTATTGCGCTTTTTTTCCCACAGCTTCTTCACTTGCATCCATTAGATGCGACAGTCCCGGGACTCTACCCGGCTCATCCTGAATTGTCCTGGTGCACTGGCAATCGAGGTAATAAGGAGTTAATGGCAGCCCATAGCTGCCACTAAGTCCTAGGTTAATCATGGCAGGTGCCTGAAAAACATTATTATTATTTATTATTATAGCGCCATTTATTCCATGGCGCTTTACAAGTCAAAGGGTATACGTACAACAATCCATTAACAGTACATGACAGACTGGTACAGGAGGAGAGAGGACCCTGCCCGCGAGGGCTCACAGTCTACAGGGAATGGGTGATGGTACAATAGGTGAGGACAGAGCTGGTTGCGCAGTGGTCTACTGGACTAAGGGCTATTGTAGGTTGTAATCTTGTTGGAAGAGGTGGGTCTTGAGGTTCCTCTTGAAGCTTTCCACGGTAGGGGAGAGTCTGATGTGCTGAGGTAGAGCGTTCCAGAGTATGGTGGATGCACGGGAGAAATCTTGTACGCGATTGTGGGAAGAGGAGATAAGGGATGAGCAGAGAAGGAGATCTTGTGAGGATCTGAGGTTGCGTGCAGGTAGGTACCGGGAGACTAGGTCACAGATGTAGGGAGGAGACAGGTTGTGCATGGCTTTGTATGTCATGGTTAGTGTTTTGAACTGGAGTCGTTGGGCGATGGGAAGCCAGTGAAGGGATTGGCAGAGTGGCGAGGCGTGGGGAGTAGCGAGGTGAGAGGTGGATTAAGCGGGCCGCAGAGTTTAGGATAGATTGGAGGGGTGCAAGAGTGTTGGAAGGGAGGCCAGAGATCAGGAGGTTGCAGTAGTCGAGGCGGGAGATGATGAGGGCATGCACTAATGTTTTTGCTGATTCTTGGTTAAGGAAAGCACGGATCCGGGAGATGGTTTTTGAGTTGTAATCGACATGAGTTGAAGAGGGCTTGGATGTGTGGCTTGAAGGATAGAGCAGAGTCGAGGGTCACTCCAAGGCAACGAGCTTGTGAGACTGGGGAGAGTAAGCAACCATCGAGTTTGATGGAAAGGCTTGTTGAAGGAGATGAGTGAGGAAGAGGAAAGACAATGAATTCTGTTTTGTCCATGTTAAGTTTTAGGAATCGCGCAGAGAAGAAGGATGAAATAGCAGACAGACATTGTGGGATTCTGGTTAGTAGAGAGGTAATGTCAGGTCCAGAGAGGTAGATCTGTGTGTCATCGGCATAGAGATGATACTGGAAGCCGTAGGACTCAATGAGCTGTCCCAGGCCGAAGGTGTAGATGGAGAACAGCAGGGGTCCAAAAACTGAGCCTTGGGGGACACCGACAGATAGGGGGCGAGATGAGGAAGTGGTGTGAGAATGGGAGAAGCTGAAAGTTCGGTCGGTTAGGTATGAGGATATCCAAGATAGGGCCAAGTCTGTGATGCCCAGAGATGAGAGAATCTGTAGTAGGAGGGAATGGTCTACTGTGTCGAAGGCAGAGGACAGGTCCAGGAGGAGGAGGATAGAGTAGTGTCGCTTGGCTTTGGCGGTTAGTAGGTCGTTAGTGACTTTAGCTAGGGCAGTTTCAGTGGAATGATGCGGTCGGAAGCCAGATTGTAGCTGGTCACACATTCCATGATTAAGCTGTAAGTGAAAGTAAATAAACACATACACCCGAAAAAAATACTTTATTTGGAAGAAAAGACAAAAAAAACACCCTCTTTCACCACTTTATTAAAATCTCCAAATACCCTCCAGGCCCGGCGTAATGCACACGAGGTCCCGCGATGCATCCAGCTCTGCTACATGAAGCTGACAGGAGCGGCAGTAGAACACCGCCGCTCGCTGTGAGCTCCACGCAGAAACTGAAGGGAGTCGCGCTGTCAGCGGGGATGTCACTGATTTAATGCCTGTGTGTGTGTGTGGTGATGATGGGGGCGGTAGTGCCAAGGTGTGTGTGGTGGTGATGGTTGCAGTAGTGTCGGGGTGTGTGGGAGGAGGAGGGAGGAGGAAGCTCTTCATGCGGTGATGATGGGGTCTCTCTCGCGGCTAGAAAATTAACGCAATGCGTCATTTCCCAGGAATCCGTTGCCTTTATTATCACACTATTTGCAAGGCATCCATCGCATGCGTCACACAACGCATTGTAACGGATTACGCAGAACGCAAGTGTGAAAGTGCCCTCACTGTCTTAGATGACACTTATGATATAATATAGGTTAGAATATTGTGCTACCGGTGTTACTAACGTGATTGGGAATATGCCAATGTCTCAGCCCATCCTTAGAGGGAATCTGTCCGCATATGTGCGCATCACACCTTTTACATGAGTTTGTCAAGCATGCAGCTTTTTTTTACTATAGCATCTTTCTTGACATCCTTTCAGTTAATTTTTGACTTTTTGAAGCAGCGTTGCCTTCAGATTTTTTTCATTATTCTAATGTATATAATGAGTAGATTCCAAACAGGCAGAAGAATGGTCCAGTCACTTTCATTAACCACTTAAGGCCACGTCACACTAAGCAACATCGCTAGCAATATCGCTGCTAAGGAACAACTTTTGTGACGTAGCAGCGATGTTGCTAGCGATGTTGCTAGTGATGTTGCTGTGTGTGACATCCAGCAACAACCTGGCCCCTGCTGTGAGGTCGCTGGTTGTTGCTGAATGTCCCGGGCCATTTTTTAGTTGTTGCTCTCCCGCTGTGAAGCACACATCACTGTGTGTGACAGCGAGAGAGCAACAACTGAATGTGCAGGCAGCAGGAGCCGGCTTCTGCGGACGCTGGTGTCCTCTGCACTCCTTGCCACAGTACACATCGGGTTAATTACCCGATGTGTACTGTGGCTACGTGTGCAGAGAGCAGGAGCCAGCACTGACAGCTGAGAGCGGCGGACGCTGGTAACGAAGGTAAATATCAGGTAACCAAGGTAAGGGCTTCTTGGTTACCTGATATTTACATTGGTTACCAGCGTCCGCCGAAGCCTGCTCCTGCTGCCTGCACACATAGCAGAGTACACATCGGGTAATTAACCCGATGTGTACTGTAGCTAGGTGTGCAGGGAGCCAGCGCTAAGCGGTGTGCGCTGGTAACCAAGGTAAATATCGGGTTGGTTACCCGATATTTACCTTAGTTACCAAGCGCAGCATGCTTCCACGCGGCGCTGGGGGCTGGTCACTGGTTGCTGGTGAGATCTGCCTGTGTGACAGCTCACCAGCAACTCGTGTAGCGACGCTCCAGCGATCCCTGCCAGGTTAGGTTGTTGGTGGGATCGCTGGAGCGTCGCTTAGTGTGACATCTCACCAGCGACCTCCTAGCAACTTACCAGCGATCCCTATCAGGTTGTATCATTGTTGGGATCGCTGGTAAGTTGTTTAGTGTGACTGGGCCTTTAGTGTCTTTTGAGGCTTTTAAGAAGCTGAGAGAGACTAACTGTGTACACAGCGTGTTTTTTTCTGATGGGTTTTAAAAGGAACCCCCCTTTTAAAATACATTGTGTACCCTAAAAGTTGTGGTCTCCACATTCCCTCACTCTTTTAGTAAACCCCATAATAATCTGTAGTTATGTAGAGCGGTGGTCAATGCAAGACTTGTGATGTATATTTCCTTTATGGATTTCCAGCCAGTGCAGACATTGAGAGATTGCTGCGGCTGTCTTAGGTATGGCTGTGGAAGACAGAGGCTGATGGGTGTCATAATGTAAGAGGCATTGTCTGACTCCATATTAAGGTCTCCGAATAGATGGAGTCTCCAATAGCTCCATAGTGTAAATATACAGTGTGACATCGTGGGGGAATAGTTATTTGGGTGATGGCCGGGATGGTGTTGACATTTTTTTTTTTTAATTTAAGTGCAGGATACATTCAAAGACCAAGTGATTGAAATGTGTGTATAACTGGAAGCGGTAGTGCTGGAGATCTATGGAGAACCCTATAATTTCTGTAATATGGCCGGGTAACCCCTGTATTATTTGTGGGAACCTCTGTAATGCCATGGTCCCACACGTATACCCATTGGCTAGTTCAATTTGTTTAAAGGGCAAGAATGAAACCTCAGAGAATTTTTAGATTGTGCGTTTGTGGGAAGCGTCTGATATGAATGCCTGCTCTGTAAATATGTCGACTGATACTAATCAAAACATAATGTCACCATTACCGTGACTGCCAAATATCTGCATCATGTGATGCCATTTATCATAATGCTTCTCTAATAGAATGAGCAGATTTTATGTAACTGAGGGCAACTAAACTATGCAAAGATACAGCAACTGTATATGAAATATCCTAAAAAGATGGCCCCAACTTATAGAAGATCTCAAGATGTAAGAAAGCAATTATATCATAATCCAATCTACTGTAGATGGTTTACAGTAGGCGGCCCCTATAGTCTTACCACTGGATTAGCTTTTTGTCGCTTACATTGGTGCTTTACTCTACTTTCCCCAGTAAGTCCCATTGACTGAGTGAAGCAGAGGTCCAGCTGGATGAAGCTCCACAGAGCCCGGGTTACAGAAACACCTTGGTGGGGTGGATCATTGGTTCCCAGTGGTCAGAACCACAGTCATCAGTGTGTTATCACCTGTCATGAGGATAGGAGATGACTATTGACCCTTTAAAAGGACTGTCAGCAGCACTGACCCTAAAAACTAGTGATCATGCTATAAAGGAATCCTGTTAAGGCTAAGTTCACACACTGCGTTTTTTTGACGCTGCGTTTTTGTGCGTTTTTGGCCGCTAAAAACGCACAAAAACGCACCCGCGTCGAAAAAACGCGTAAAAAACACATGCGTTTTTGGTTGCGTTTTTGATCTCTGCGTTTTGCTGCGTTTTTCCAATGCATTGCATGGGGGGAAAACGTAGAAAAACGCAGGAAAGAATTGACATGCCCTTTTTTTTTTTTTTCAAGCTCAAAAACGCAGCTTAAAAAAAAAGTTGTGTGCGGACAGCAAAAATGAAAACTCATAGACTTTGCTGGGGAAGCAAAGTCATGCAGTTTTGAGGCCAAAAACGCACCAGAAAAATGCGCAAAAACGCCGCGAAAAACGCACTGTGCGCACATAGCCTAATGGCGTTGACTAGAGATAATACAAATCAATTTTTAGGTCCCGGGCCAGCTGCCATGACATATTTCCATAGCTGCAGTATGGAAGTCCTATGAACCCACTCCCACCTAATGGCCTTGAACCCCTCTTACCTGATGGCATCCTCAGATGCTCTTTGCTTAGCCGGCCTGGCACAGCGTCATCATTGTAGCATGATGCACATGTGACGTCACGCCTGTCTGAGAAGCATTCACAGGACTCCTGTTGAACAGCCACAGATTACCTACAGGTTGACCAGGTCTTGCGAATTGATTCCATCCAACTTTACCTCTTTGTAGGATTTTAGTAGTAGAATGATGAGGAAATTTAAATTTAAATCTGACGTTACGGCAAGTGTCCAGTTGGAATGTCCTGAACTCTCAGCTCACAACGCCTCCCTACTCCACTAGAGGGTTGGCAGGTCGGATGTTTTTAAGATTGACGCCGAGGTGAATAGAGCCAAGATGGACAAGCATAGACAGCTCTCCATTAATAGCGGATGGGCCGTTGTCACCCATAATTTTACAAGCCTAAGCCTAAAAAAAAAAAAATGAATATGACCTCACACAAGTAAAATCAGCTTGACCTAATCTCAGTGGTTGGAGCATTTGGGTATGAATTGTATATCCTAAACTTCTACAAAACCAAATATCGCAGTATGATACAGCAGAAATACTCCCCACTGCGGCACCGGACCCCTGCTCATCCCACGTGCTGCGTCACAGGTGAAGATGATTAATTTAAAGGTAGTGATCAATATGATCTGTATAATGACATGCATCCTAGCCCCGTCCTTGGGGTGGTGAGCGCAGATGTCTGCAGTGGAGGCAGAAACTCCATCATTTCCCCCAAGAAACCCGAGAGATCATCGTAGACTCTGCCAGTCATTGATACCAGGAGATTGATGTATGTATCTTTTTTTTTTATCTTCTTTTTTTCATTTGCACTTTAATTGCCCCGTTAATATTTTCTTTAATTGCACACTCCAGGTGACCTCTGCAATTTCACTTACACGTTCTCTGCACCTAGAGAAGTTCTGCTTCATTACTTTTAATTAACGCTTTGATTGTATTTCATTAGCTCCGACCTAGTCAGCTGAACTCCATGTCTGATGTCAGCCGTCTGTATCTCGCAGCTGCAGAGGGTTAAGGCGTTCGGCCCCAGGGAGCATTGTTATTGAAGATTAGGATGTTTTTTGGGGTCTCGTGTTCCTTCTGTACATGTCTGTATTTATTCCACCTTGCTGAGTGTAGTAAAACTTCCTCAATGCTTGTTTCATCATCCACCTTGAGGTTTGCTCTTGTGGCAATATTATTCTTTTTTTGGATTAAAGTAACGCGATACTCGTAACTAGTGATGAGCGGGCACTACCATGCTCGGATGCTCGGTACTCGTAACTAGTGGTGAGCGAGCACTACCATGCTCAGGTGCTCGGTACTGGTAACTAGTGATGAGCGGGCACTACCATGCTCGGGTGCTCAGTACTGGTAACTAGTGATGATCAGGCACTACCATGCTCGGGCGCTCAGTACTGGTAACTAGTGATCAGCGGGTACTACTGTGTCGCCCTGGACAAGCCAGGGGCCACAGGTAACAACACCAACACACCCCACACTCCTTGCAGGCACATCAAGGTCAAAACACAAAATCCTTGTTGCCTTCCCCAGGGGCTGTTGTCCACACCAGGGGGTGGAGCCAGGCGGTTGGTCTCCACCCACCAAGGAGTTCACAGTCCTGGAGGAGGGAAAACACAGGCAGTCAGAGTGAAGCTAGGGAAGTGAGAGGAGAGATAGTTTGGAGGAGGAAGTGGAAGGAGGAAAGTAGTAGAGAGGAGAAAAGTGACAGCAAAGAGCCTGAAGTTGGTCCGGGTGTGTGGCCCGGACAGAACAGCAAGGTTGGCAGACGGTGGTGACCGTCTGCAGTGGAGGCCGATTGGAGTCTGCCGTAAGGACCGTGGACGGGTGGTGACCCGGCGGTACCGGACCGGCATACAAAGAGAAGCCCGCACCATCGGCAGGGGCCTTTCGGATCCCGGCAAGGCTTGGAGTCGCCGTGAATTTGCCAAATCCGTTAGTGAAGGGGGCCTCCGGGTTTCCAAACAACCAAGTCCCGATAGAAGGCAACCGTCCAACCGTGAAGGGGAGACACCGCCACCGCCAAGGGCAACCATTTCCCAGGGCCAGCGCCTGCGGGCAAAAGGGGCTCCTCCGGCCCATATCCAGGTCGGGGAGCGGGTTACCGGTGGGAACCCATCGCTACCAACACTGAACTTAGGTGCAGGGAGAGACAGTCACCACTAACCTGTAGGGAGGAACAACCGCAGCCGTCCGAGGGACCCGTCCATCCAGCCGCTTGTTTTACCGTGAACTGTGTCATCATCATTGGGCTGAGTGAGTACCTCCGTGCCGTGCGGCACAGCGCTGCCCCTGCGACCCTGCACCTCGCCAGGCCCCGCAACCCGCCTGCCATCCACTCCTACCCCCTCACTGGGCCCCGGGACAACCAACCCCCTACCCACGGAGGGGAGAAATAACAACAAAGCTGCTCCCTTTCACCGCTCCCGGGATCCCCGTCCAGAGCAGCTGTGGTGTCCACACAATCACCACAACCGTGGGTGGCGTCACGGACAATATCCCCAAAACCCAAACCACCCCTTTTCACTCACGGGCGAGGAGCGCTGCTCGAGTCCCCGGGATCCGGCCCATCGCTCGAGCCACCGAGCAGCCGCAGAGCAGCGGCAGTCGGACCCGGGCAGTGGGAGAGCGCAGCGTCCCCTCCTCCGCCCGCGACAACTTGGCGTCACGAACAGGATCTTACCGCTCTGCCGTCTGGTGGAGGTGCACCTTGTTACCGCCGGAGGTGTCCGGCCGAAAAATTTCAGAAGCCGCCATCTTTGGCGCGAAAAGTTCCCGCTAGAGCATCTCCTCGAGTAGTGGAGGCGCGAAGGCCAAAATCCCGCCCCGGTAGAGGAGGAGCCGGAAAGAGGCTAAGGGGGGCGGAAACAAGATGTCTGCGCCCGACGGAGCCGCTGGGGGAGCGGTGGTCGCAGCCGCAGTGGCACCCGTGGATGGGAATGGGCCTGCCCAGGTCCCGGCCGCGCTGGCGGGGGGGTGCCGCGGCCCAGCTCTCGCTCAGGTGATGCCGTTCTCCTTGCCCTATGTGCCCGGAGCTACCTGGCTACCGTAGTACGACGGGAAACCTGATGCGTTACAGGTCTTCCGGAAAAAGCTTAACCCGCTCCTGGAATTGTACCCCCTGACTGATAAGCAACGTGCAGCGGTAGTGCTGGGACAGCTAACCGGCGCAGCCGAGCAGGAGGCGGAGACCTGGGCCGAGGGGGACCGGTCCTCTGTAGCCACCATTTTTGAGAGACTACAGACTGCCTTTGAGACCCGTACCGAAGCTGAGCTGAGAATGCAGTTTTACCAATGTCTGCAACGGCCTGTGGACAGTATTCGGGACTATGCTTTGCGTCTGCAAACCGCACTCCGCACACTGAAGCGGGTAGACACCATCAATGAGGCGGACAGCAATAAAATGTTAGTAGAGCAATTTGTGCAGGGAATGATGTCCTCCGAGGATCGCAAACAACTCCGGCTGTGGGCCTTTGAACACCCTGATGTGGACTTTGCTGTGTTAAAGGGGCGGGCCATTAAAGCTCTGCAACCCCCCAGCCTCAGAGGTCTTGGAGCCAGCCCCATGGCCAGTTGAGACGACCCCCGTCGTGGTGGCCCCTGCCCTACCAGCATCTCCAGTACCTACAGCTCCAAGCAACACGATGGAAGAACTGGCTGCCCAGGTCCGCCGTATGGATGGAGACCTCGCTAAGATTCTCGCCGCACTCCAACCTCTGACCAGATCCCAGCCTCCAGCAAAGATACAGCTCGCCAACAGCCCTGAGGATGTTCCCTGGATACAGCGGAGAAGTGCTAACAATCCACGGAACAGACCTCCAATCTACTACAGGTGCAGCAAGCCTGGCCATTACTTCCGACAGTGCCCGTTAAACGAGCAACCCCTGGGGCCACGGGCCAATCCTCAGGAGTAGAACCCCGTGGCCCCCCAGACTGGCGGGACCGGTATATCGGGGCCCGGCCCATCATCCCCGTGGCTGTGGACGGCATACCGGTGATGGCTCTCTTGGACACTGGATCACAGGTAACCACTATACCATACACATTGTACCAACGGTATTGGGGGACAGACGAGCTGGCTCCCCCAGATACTAGAATAACACTGATTGCTGCTGATGGACTCCCACTGACCCAAGTGGGGTATAAACAAGTGGCCATGACTGTGGGGCGAGCTGAACTGCAACACCAGGGTATGATTGTGATCATGAATGAACCCAGTGATCATAACCCGAAGATAGTGCTGGGAACCAATGTGATGGAGCACTGTATGAGTGATGTGTTGGCCCTACTGCAGCAGTTGGCCGCCACGGTAGCGGGGAGCCGACAGAGAGCTGTGCAGCGTGAGATCCGAGCCTTGATGTACCGCCAGCATGTAAACTCGACGGGAGGAGAGATTGGTGGAGTGAGAGTGATGGATGTTGCCCCGTTGATTGTGCCCCCTAGGAGTGAGATGATGATTTGGTGTAGGGCAGCAGTAGGGCCTCAGGGACGTGACTACCCTGCTATGATAGAGCCCATGCCCTCCGAGCACTGGCCCACAGTAATGGCCGCCCGAGGGGTGGTAGATGTAAAGAAGGGGAGAGTGCCCGTGCGGGTGCTGAACTGTGGGGAGGAAGAAGTTAGACTCCCCCGGTATGCTACACTTGCTAAGTTGCTCACTCTAGATCCCCACGCCATCCACGAGACAGCTTCCCCAACCTCCCCACCGACTGCCAGCACTCAACCGCCCAAAGGAGAGTCAGAGGAGTGGCACCGACAGCTACATGTAGGCACTGATGATACCCCTGCACATTACAAAGAAGGGGTATACCGGGTGGTACGGGAATATGAACAAGTTTTTAGCAAACACCCCCTAGACTTTGGGCAGATCAAAGGGGTCCAACACCATATCCCCACCGGCGAGCACCCCCCTATCAAAGAGAGGTACAGGCCTATTCCCCCTGCACACTACCAATGTGCCAAAGACATGTTGAGGAACATGAAGGAGGCAGGGGTTATCAGGGACAGCTGTAGTCCCTGGGCCGCCCCATTGGTACTGGTTAAGAAGAAGGACGGCACCATGCGGATGTGTGTGGATTACCGGAAGATTAACCAGATAACGCACAAGGATGCCTACCCACTGCCCCGTATCGAAGAGTCTTTGGCCGCACTAAGAACCGCGAACTACTTCTCTACCCTCGACCTCACCAGCGGGTACTGGCAAGTGGCCGTGGCACCCGAGGACCGGGAGAAAACTGCCTTCACCACCCCGATGGGGCTCTGTGAATTTAATAGCATGCCGTTTGGACTGTGCAACGCCCCTGGAACCTTCCAACGGTTGATGGAATGCTGTCTGGAACATCTAAATTTCGAGACCGTCCTGTTATACCTGGATGATGTGATTGTGTACTCCCAGACATATGAAGCTCACCTGGAGCACCTGGCCGAGGTGTTTGCGTCCCTTGCCAAATATGGGATGAAGTTGAAGCCCTCCAAGTGTCATCTGCTGAAACCCAGAGTGCAGTACCTGGGGCATGTGGTGGGTGCAGAAGGTGTCGCCCCCGACCCTGAAAAGATCACTGCCATCCAAGACTGGCCGAGACCGACCACGGTGAGGGAAGTAAGGCAGTTCCTGGGTCTGGTGGGGTACTACCGTCGCTTTATCAAAGGATACACGAAGATGGCTGCCCCCATGCAGGACCTCCTCGTGGGACAGACCAAAGGTGGTAGACCCCTCGGGGCTCCACTGGTGTGGGAAGAGAGGCATGAGGAGTCCTTCCACCATCTGAAAGCGGCCTTGACTGGGGAGGAGATCCTAGCGTATCCTGATTACAGCCACCCGTTCATCCTCTACACCGATGCCAGCAATGTGGGCTTGGGGGCAGTCTTGTCCCAGGTCCAAGATGGGAAGGAGAAAGTGATTGCCTATGCTAGCCGGAGGCTCCGACCGACTGAGAGGAACCCTGAAAATTACAGCTCTTTCAACCTGGAGCTCCTGGCGCTGGTGTGGGCTATCACCGAGCGGTTCCGCCATTACTTGGCCGCAGCAAAATTCACCGCTTTCACGGATAACAATCCGCTGACCCACCTGGACACGGCCAAGTTGGGTGCGTTGGAACAGCGGTGGGTGGCCAGGCTAGCCAATTACGACTTCACAATTAAATACAGGGCCGGTCGTGTCAACATTAATGCTGATGCACTGTCTCGGACGCCCCACTTGTCAGAAGAAGGGTGCGAGGATGATGACCTCGAAGAGATCGAGTTGCCTGCGTTTCACCAGCCACCAACTGAGAAGGTCCATGTTCACCAACAACGGGTGAACCTGGACCCGCTACCCAGTCAGGAGTCGCAGGAAGCTCAAAACCAGGCGCCCGCTGTCCGCCTAGTCAAGACCCTAGTGGAGCAAGGCGCTGCCGGAATAGACCCTACCGACCCAGCTGAAGCCCAACGCCTGTGGAAAGAACGGACCCGGCTGTATCTACACCAAGGGAAGTTGTACCATGAGCTGATTAACCCAAATACTCATGAGAAAATCCGTCAGTTGGTGATTCCCCAAGCTAATGTGCCCACCATTCTACAAGCATACCATGATGGTGCCGGACACTTTGGATGGAAGAAATTGGAAATGCTGTTGAGGGAGCAGTTCTATTGGAGCGGGATGCGGGAGTCTGTGGAGGCCTGGTGCCGAGAGTGCGGCCCGTGCACGCTGAGAAGGAAGGACGAGGCCAGCCAGAAGGCACCCCTGCACCCGATCGTTACACATCAACCGCTGGAGCTGGTCGCCCTGAACCATGTGAAGCTCACCCCCAGCCGAAGTGGGTACACGTACGCCCTCACCATAGTGGATCACTATTCAAGGTTCATGGTGGTCGTCCCGGTCAAAGACCTAACTGGCCGTACCGGCGCTAGAGCGTTCCAAGCTTACTTCTGTCGACCACATGGATACCCTGAGAAGGTGCTTACTGACCAAGGCCCAGCCTTTGAAGCGGAGGTGTTCCATGAGTTCTGTCAACTGTACGGCTGCAAGAAGATTCGGACCACGCCTTATCATGCCCAAACCAACAGCATGTGTGAGAAGATGAACCATTTGGTCCTTGGCCTCCTCAAGACGCTGCCGCTAGAAGAGCGGAACCTGTGGCCGGAGAAGCTGCCTGACTTGGTCGATATGTACAACAATATCCCGTCCAGCTCAACGAAGTGCACCCCAGCATATCTGATGAGGGCTCGCCCCGGCCGACTGCCGGTGGACCTGGAAATGGGATTGGAAGCCCCAGAAACACTACCTTTGACGACTGAATGGGACACCCGGCGGAGGGTTCAGTACCGACAGATTCAGGAATATGTGGAGAAGAACTTAAGTCGGAGTCGGGAACAACAGGAGCGGCGCTTCAACCAGAAGGCATCTGCTGGCCGTTTCCAGCCCGGAGAGGTAGTGTTGAAGCGGAAGAGGAGGACCCACAAACTGGATGATCAATGGGAGCAAATCCCATATGTCATACAGCCCACAGGATGGGAAGATGGGAAGGCCTACCAGATCAGCCAAGACCAAGGGGGCACGGTGACCACGGTGTCCCGAGACCATCTAAAGAGGTGCCCACCAGCATTGAGGGTAGCGGCTGAAGTTCCGATTCCTAAACCGGCAGAGAGGGCAAAAGAGGTAATCCACACTGTGATGGGTGACTTCCCAGCGGACTGGCCTACACAGAACGGCGCGGTGATTCTTCCAGTGATACTGTTCCCACAACCCGTGGATGAAGAAATGATGGAGGCAATCAACCGTGAGCCAGTGCCAGTGCCCAGGGATGAACCTGTACCCAGCTCCCCTATGCCTCCGCCTGCCCCACACGACAGGGAAGAGGAACTGATTGTTCCCTCTCCCCCACTGCCTGTCACCACTGACACCGGACCCCGGAGGTCCACTCGCCCCAACCTAGGTAGACCCCCACTTAGGTACAGGGAAACTATTCTTTAAGAGGTGGGGGGGGGAAGAGTGTGTGTTTAAAAGTTCTGCAAGTTTGAAAATGAAAATGATTAACCGAAGTTAACCTGATTGTCTGCTTGATTGAACTGGTCGTTGCCGGCACCGTTGTCCCCGTGGGCACCGTCTGAAGTTGCGTAAGAGACTCCTTACGGAGAAGCCCGTGAACTTGCAGGGCAACCACAAATTTGTGGGATGTAAATAATGTTGTTGTTGCAGCTTCCACCGTTACCGCCTCCGGAGAGGCAGATTGGAGGGAGAGCCCGCAGTGGAGCAGGCTGGGGCCCAGCCACCACCGGAACCGGTGGCTACCCTCTGGGGGTTCCAGGGGCTCCCCATGGACGTGGGTCCCCTGGAAAGGACAGAACCCGCTCGGGCAATTTGTGCAGGACTGGGGTCAAGGGGTGCTGCCTGTTTGCTTAGGGGCAGCATCAGGGACAGGTTGCTTGGGTGGGTGAGAGCGGAAGCCGTAACTGTTAACCGTTTGCAACGTTTTAAGAAAAGTGCCTCCCGTTGTGGGATGAAGGTAGTATAATTGTATGTGTTACCGTTTTTCTTATCTTTTTGCAGAAAAATAAAACCGGTGATGGACGGGCAGCCCGAGGACGGTCTGCATTTTGCTAAGGGGGAATGTGTCGCCCTGGACAAGCCAGGGGCCACAGGTAACAACACCAACACACCCCACACTCCCTGCAGGCACATCAAGGTCAAAACACAAAATCCTTGTTGCCTTCCCCAGGGGCTGTTGTCCACACCAGGGGGTGGAGCCAGGCGGTTGGTCTCCACCCACCAAGGAGTTCACAGTCCTGGAGGAGGGAAAACACAGGCAGTCAGAGTGAAGCTAGGGAAGTGAGAGGAGAGATAGTTTGGAGGAGGAAGTGGAAGGAGGAAAGTAGTAGAGAGGAGAAAAGTGACAGCAAAGAGCCTGAAGTTGGTCCGGGTGTGTGGCCCGGACAGAACAGCAAGGTTGGCAGACTGTGGTGACCGTCTGCAGTGGAGGCCGATTGTAGTCTGCCGTAAGGACCGTGGACGGGTGGTGACCCGGCGGTACCGGACCGGCATACAAAGAGAAGCCAGCACCATCGGCAGGGGCCTTTCGGATCCCGGCAAGGCTTGGAGTCGCCGTGAATTTGCCAAATCCGTTAGTGAAGGGGGCCTCTGGGTTTCCAAACAACCAAGTCCCGATAGAAGGCAACCGTCCAACCGTGAAGGGGAGACACCGCCACCGCCAAGGGCAACCGTTTCCCAGGGCCAGCGCCTGCGGGCAAAAGGGGCTCCTCCGGCCCATATCCAGGTCGGGGAGCGGGTTACCGGTGGGAACCCATCGCTACCAACACTGAACTTAGGTGCAGGGAGAGACAGTCACCACTAACCTGCAGGGAGGAACAACCACAGCCGTCCGAGGGACCCGTCCATCCAGCCGCTTGTTTTACCGTGAACTGTGTCATCATCATTGGGCTGAGTGAGTACCTCCGTGCCGTGCGGCACAGCGCTGCCCCTGCGACCCTGCACCTCACCAGGCCCCGCAACCCGCCTGCCATCCACTCCTACCCCCTCACTGGACCCCGGGACAACCAACCCCCTACCCACGAAGGGGAGAAATAACAACAAAGCTGCTCCCTGTCACCGCTCCCGGGATCCCCGTCCAGAGCAGCGGTGGTGTCCACACAATCACCACAACCGTGGGTGGCGTCACGGACAATATCCCCAAAACCCAAACCACCCCTTTTTACTCACGGGCGAGGAGCGCCGCTCGAGTCCCCGGGATCCGGCCCATCGCTCGAGCCACCGAGCAGCAGCCGCAGAGCAGCGGCAGTCAGACCCGAGCAGTGGGGAGAGCGCAGCGTCCCCTCCTCCGCCCGCGACACTACCATGCTCGGGTGCTCTGTACTGGTAACTAGTGATGAGTGGACACTACCATGCTTGGGTGCTCAGTACTGGTAACTAGTGATGAGAGGGCACTACCATGCTTGGGTGCTCAGTACTGGTAACTAGTGATGAGCGAGCACTACCATGCTCAATACTCTTAACAAGCAGTTGGACGCTCGGACGGGCTTGACTCAAGTAACGGGTATAATGGGAGTCCATGGGAAACTCCAAGCATGTTTCCGGAAGATCTGAAGAAAGCTCAAATTTTCCATTGATTTCATTATACCCGGGCACACGAGTCGAGCGTGTTTGAGCATCCGACCTGGTCATTTCAAGTACCCGAACATGGTAGTGCTCACTTCTCACCAGTGGCCCTACGTGACCAACAGTCTCCACGTGGCATTTTCTCTACTTCTCCATTGTAAAGTAACGCTTTACTTGTTAGAAAGGACATTGCTGCCTTCAAAAAATAGTGCACCTCTTTTCAATAGGGTGTGTTTTTAACAGGGGGAAAAATAGGTGATAACTTCTGGATCCCCCACTGATTTCTAGAAGGTGGAGCAGGTTGATCATGTGCCCTGCTATGTCAAAGTCGATGGCAATAAATTCTGCTATCAAGGTCTGCAAACCTTTCAGCTCTATGCCCACGAGTGTTCGGCCCAGTCGAGCATACAATATTTTTAACTAAGAGGAGTAAGTGGCTGTCAGGCTCCTCTGGGTGATGAAATTGCACATGCCCAGAGAAATCTCTCCTCACCCATCACATACTATCCTCTAATGTGCATGAGAACCTACCCTTTACCTTACACAGAGAAGCCAGCTACTGTGCAGAGGATAGAGGAGATCCAGCGCCACAATACGGCTCACTCATCCTCCGGATTGCTGGGGACCCAAGGGCTCAGACCCCTCGCAGACTGCTACCATTCTGCTACCACTTTATAAGATGAGAATACCGTTATAAAATGCCATCACCTTTTATTTATTTATTTATTTTTTGAGTCTTCTCAAAGAATTTGCAAAAAATAACCATTTATTTTTCGAGCTATTTTCTAGTGAAACAGCAATTTGTCACTATCTAAGGAAAGACCCGGCAGCACAGAACATAAAACCCTTATAATTACTGATGACTTTTTTTTTTACGTTACGTGAGGGCGTGGAACAGATCTAGTTGTTCTTTCGGTATGTGCATTGTCTTCCCTCATTGTTTTGGTTTCCACCTGTTGGAAAGCGTCAGGTGTGTCATGTCACCGAGATGCGGAGAAGACAACCCACCTATTATTGGTTAAGGACAATGAAGAATATTCAACGTTTGATGCTGAGGAGGCTTCCTGACTTTAGTGCCTTATATTACATCTTCGTTTCATATGTGAATTTGGACTATTCGGGAATTTACCTTTTTTTTTCTGGATTTATTGGCAATGTGAGTCGGACATGCCGGATCCTCATCTTCCCTGGCAGTCATCTGTCCAGTGTCCACTTAGACATTTGCTTGTTGGCCGAACTCATCGATAGTGGCGGCATCAGCCTATGTTAATCTAATGTGTATGGGGCCTAAAAGCTGCGATTAGACGTTCATAAAACATAAGTTTCACGGAAGTGTTTAATACAGTATGAAGTGAAAAGAAATGATATGCCACCAATCTTATATAAAAACCGTTTAGTTGGTCATATGAAGCATCCGACTCCTTGGTCTTATGAAGGTATAGTATTACGTGAAGGGATTGTCCTCTCAGCAACGTTTATCACGTTTCCACTGATCCTAAGAATGATGGGGCCTAAAATCAGGTGTTATAAGTATGTGTGATCACCATTCCTACAGGCCACGTCCCACAGGAGTCTGGGATCCCCATTCTTGTGATCTGTGGCGGTCCTAAAAGTCGGACCTCCAGCAATTGTATCACGCAATTGTATCCTGTGAGTATTCCCTTATGGCCTGCTATGGAATATTTATTACAGTAGTGTCATGAACCACAATATGCTCCTATTATTACTGTTTTATGAGATGTTCGGCTCTATGAAGCTTTGTTTCACC
This sequence comes from Anomaloglossus baeobatrachus, assembly GCF_048569485.1. NCBI lineage: Eukaryota > Metazoa > Chordata > Amphibia > Anura > Aromobatidae > Anomaloglossus > Anomaloglossus baeobatrachus. The sequence continues at coordinate 262,232,222 of NC_134360.1, forward strand.
TTTGTATCTTGTACCTGTGGGGTCAGAATTTATGGTCGGATTAGATGAATATGTCTTTGTTCTGCAACAGTCATAAATGTTTTGTGGCGGCTTAATGTAATGTGAAGTGGCAGCTAGTTAAAGCTCGTTGCAAGTTTATGGCCTATTAAATTAACAAAAGCCTCAGTGAGATGACTTATAACCAATAAGCTAGAGAACGCGTCTTAATAAACTTAACAGAAAAATCAATGGCACCCAGTGCGGCAGTGGTGCCACCCGTCCAGTGGGTCTGCATGTGCAGGATGTTTTATGTCTGCTTGTAATCGGAGGTCCACTGACGGACTACATTCCACAGTATTCAAGCTGCAGCCTCAAGAAAAAAGGCTGGGAAAGTTGCAGCCTACACGTAGTCGTGCCAAAGTAATCTGTACTGTGTGGCGGGTAGCCTGTTCAGTCAGTCTGCCCGTGCAGGAAGCTTTTTGTCGGCCTTTAGTCGGTAGGGTCACTAACGGACTACTTTCCACAGTATTTAAGCTGTGGCCTCGAGAAACGGTGGGAAAACTTGCAGGCTTCCCTTTGTAATGCCAAGGTAATCTGTACTGTCCCGTGCACCCTCCATAGGAGGCTTTTTCTTTTGTGCCTCTCTGACCCAGATGAAATACGTTCCCAAAATAACCTTCAAATTGAAGCAGAAATATGACCCCTTTTCCGCAGACACTTGGCTGACATTCTACTGGAATTCTGTAAAATATTTGTGGAACGCTACATTATGTAATTAGGGCTAATGGACATCATGGATCGCTTTTCTTCTCTTCCAGCAGAGTGGTACAAAAAAATTGTGTCTGGCTCAGAACGTTTCTGGTATATACAGTACAGACCAAAAGTTTGGACACACCTTCTCATTCAATGAGTTTTCTTTATTTTCATGATTCTGAAAATTGTAGATTCAGATTGAAGGCATCAAAACTATGACTTAAAACATGTGGAATGAAATACTTAACAAAAAAGTGTGACACAACTGAAAATATGTCTTATATTCTAGGTTCTTCACAGTCGCCACCTTTTGCTTTCATTACTGCTTTGCACACTCTTGGCATTCTCTTGATGAGCTTCAAGAGGTGGTCACCAGAAATGGTTTTCCAACACTCTTGAAGGAGTTCCCAGAGATGCTTAGCACTTGTTAGCCCTTTTGCCTTAACTCTGCGGTCCAGCTCACCCCAAACCATCTCGATTGGGTTCAGGTCTGGTGACTGTGGAGGCCAGGTCATCTGGCGTAGCACCCCATCACTCTCCTTCTTAGTCAAATAGCCCTTACACAGCCTGGAGGTGTGTTTATGGTCATTGTCCTGTTGAAAAATAAATGATGGATCAACTAAACGCAAACCGGATGGAATAGCACGCCGCTGCAAGATGCTGTGGTAGCCATGCTGGTTCAGTATGCCTTTCATTTTGAATAAATCCCCAACAGTGTCACCAGCAAAGCCCCCCCACACCATCACACCTCCTCCTCCATGCTTCACGGTGGGAACCAGCCATGTAGAGTCCATCCGTTCACCTTTTCTACAAAGACACGGTGGTTGGATCCAAAGATCTCAAATTTGGACTCATTAGACCAAAGCACAGATTTCCACTGGTCTAATGTCCATTCCTTGTGTTCTTTAGCCCAAACAAGTCTCTTCTGCTTGTTGCCTGTCCTTAGCAGTGGTTTCCTAGCAGCTATTTTACCATGAAGGCCTGCTGCACAAAGTCTCCTCTTAGCAGTTGTTCTAGAGATGAGAAGGCGTGTTCAAACTTTTGATCTGTACTGTATGTCATGGCAAAAAGTTTTTGCTTTGAACTCGTTCCACCAGTTAATATATGGCTACAGTATATCACAAAAGTGAGTACACCCCTGACATTTTTGTAAATATTTTATAAATTTTCATGGGATAACACTGAAGATCTGACACTTTGATACAATATACAGTAGTCAATGTGCAGCTTGTATAACAGTGTAAATTTGGTGTCCTCTAAATAATTCAACACACAGCCAATAGTGCCTAATCCGCTGGCAAAAAAAGTAAGTACACCCCTCACTTTTGTGATTACTGTATGTAGAAACTTTGCTCATATTTTTTAATTTCTTATAACATCGGGTGATATTAAGAAATGCACTAGAAAGAAAAAAGCCAGGCTTGATGCATGAGGCTGTATCTGGGTAAGACCAGGTGGGGTGCAATATTTTTGTAGCATATCTGACACTATTTGGGACAATAGTCATGTGTTACCAGTCAATTCTGCTGTATAGTAACACCACCATTCCTTGATGGGTGAAATTTTGGGTAGAAAATTTAACATTTTTGAGCATGGAAAAATTTCCTTTTATATAGGAGTGGCATCCTCCATCCACATGTATGATTGAAATTTGCAGTGTTAAATCCGACACATCTGAACTTACTTTTAAAAGGAATATGCCAGCAGAAAATAAACTGTTTAAACAAGGTTTTAATAAACCAATAGCAATAGTTTTTTGGGTTGTTTTTTTTTTTTTATCAATTTTTATTTCCTTATCTATGCTTAAAATATTGCAATTTTCACACTGGACACTAGCAGTAGGAGGCTGGCTCAAACCCTGTTTGTTCATGTAGAAGCCTTATGATGCGGGCAAAGGTTGTTGTGAAAGGAAGGTGGAGGTGAGCTGTGACATCTATTGTGAAAGGGAGGTGTAGGGGAGCTGACATCTATTGTGAAAGGGAGGTGGAGGTGAGCTGTGACATCTATTGTGAAAGGAAGGGGAGATGGAGGGGAGCTGTGACATCTATTGTGAAAGAATGGGGGAGGTGGAGGTGAGCTGTTACATCTATTGTGAATGGCAGATCCTATGTTATCTACTGGTTGTTTTATATTGTTTTGCTGTCATTGTAATCCTGTTTGTGATGACAATGAAACTTTTGAAAAGTCTAATCTCTAGGACAGGAGGTGTGAATCTAGTATAAAGGCCACTTCTCACTAAGTGACATCGCTAGCGACATTGCTGCTGAGTCACGTTTGTTGTGACGCAACAGCGATGTTGCTAGCGATGTCGCTGTGTGTGACATCCAGCAACGACCTGGCCCCTGCTGTGAGGTCGCCGGTCGTTGCTGAATGTCCTGGACCATTTTTTTGGTCGTTGCTCTCCTGCTGTGAAGCACACATCGCTGTGTTTGACAGCGAGAGAGCAACGATCTGAATGTGCAGGGAGCCGACTTCTGTGGACGCTTGTAACCTAGGTACACATCGGGTAAGCAAGCAAAGCGCTTTGCTTGGTTACCCGATATTTTCCTTGGTTACCAACGTCTGCAGCTTCTAGAAGCCGGCTCCCTGCTCCCTGCACACGTAGCCAAGGTACACATCGGGTAACTATAAGCAAAGCGCTTTGCTTAGTAACCCGATGTGTACAAGCACAGTGTCGTTACATGGTTCGCTGGTGGCTGATCGCTGTGGAGATCTGCCTGATTGACAGCTCACCAGTGACGCTCCAGCGATCCCTGCCAGGTCAGATCGCTGGTAGGATCGCTGGAGCGTCGCTAAGTGTGATGGTACCTTAAGGCTTAGCGGCTTAGGTGTAAATTGCAAGATTTCTTAATTTTTTTTTATGTAGTGATAAAAAAATGAAAAAAACAAAAACAAAACACCATCAAATATTTAAAAGTACTTTAAGGCTAAAAACAATGGGTGATTTTCTGATAAGATTCCCCTTAAAGGGACTCTATCAGTCGGTTTTTGCCTCCTCATCTGAGAGCAGCATGATGTAGGCAAAGAGTCCCTGAATCCAGTGATGCGTAACTTAGATTACTTGGTGCAGCCATTCTGACAGATTTTTTTTAGATTTAGTCATGTAGCAGAGCTGAGAGAGCGGCCCCCGCCCACACCAGGCTCTGTATACATAATATATATTGTACATTGACATTGAGGAGGGAGCATGCTGAACTGCCCTGCAAGTGATATTGTACTCCAACAATGAGAAGTCCTGCTGCTTAAACAAACATGGCAAATAAACAACAGATCAGACCTTGACAATACAGATATCCGTGAATTCTGTGGGTTAACCCTTATAGCATGCGGTCTTCAGATTACATAGCGAAAACCACCTGAAAGATTTTGTTTTTATCCACAATGGAGGTTCCTCTACTTAAGGGGTCTCAAACACGCAGCACGCGGGCCGCATGCAGCCCCTCAGGCTGCTTCATGCGGCCCCCTGGCAGGTGCCTCTGTTTACTATCGCGGCAGCTGCAGGGGCCGCAGCCACTGTCTGCGCTTTGTCAGATGAATGTTTTGCTGGCGCTGCACTCTCGCGCCGGCAACACAATCATCTGACATAAATCACTGATAAAGGATGCGGCCCCAGCTGCCGTGATAGTCACCGGGGGCATGGGCCTGGGGGCCGCAAGAAGCAGAGATGAGGCAGCCGAGGGAACGCGGCACAGGTGAGAAGATGGTGGGGGTTTTTTTTGTTTTGTTTTTATATTGTGTGTGTGTGTGTGAAGCACGGCACATTAACCCCTTAGCAACCTATGACGTACTGGGTATGTCATGGCTCCCTGGTACTTAAGGACCCATGACATACCCAGTGCGTCATGGCAAAATCGCAGCCCCGGTGGCTGCGATCGCTTTGCAAATACAGTACCTTAGATTCGGGGAGGAGGGGACCTCTGCCTGACCTCAGGAGGGGTGGTGTCTCCTCCCCGGACCTACGGAGGCTGTGATTGGCTGAGCGTCATTCGTCAGCCAATCACAGCCACTGTAATGTTTCAGCCATTGAAAATGGCTGAAACATTGAAATCTAGCCATGGTCAGTGCAGCTGTAGCACTGATCATTGGCTGGAGCTGGGTGACCTCAGTTTCACCCGCCCCCAGCTCTGATTGGAGACACCGGCCTTGTGACTGATCTGTCCAATCACTGTGGATCTGGGGCCGGAGACCGCTCCTCTCAGCTTCACTCCGGAGTCTGTGTGGAAGGTGAGGGGAGTGATTGCTAAGTCATAGCCGCTGCCCCCCCCCCCCCCCATTACTACAGGATGAGGACAAGGTGGGCACATTACTACTGGATGGAGACAAAGTGCGCACATTACTATGGGATGGGGATAAGGCTGGGGACATTACAAGGATAGGCACAATACTATTGGATGGGGACATTATTACTATAGAATGGGGACAAGGCTGGGGACATTACTATAGGATGAGGACAGGGTGAGCACATTACTACAAGGGGACAAGGATGGGGGACATTACTATAGATTAGCGACATTACTATAGAAAGGGGACAATGATGAACACATTAGTACAGTGTGGGCACATTACGATAAGATGGGGACAAGGCTGGGGACATTACTATAGGATGGGGACAAGGATGAGCCACATTACTAAAAGATGGGGACAAGGATGGGGAACATTACTTTAGGATGGGGACAAGGATGAGCACATTACTGTGAGATGGGGACTAGGATGGGGCACAATACTACAAGGGGACAAGGATGGGCACGTTACAACAAGATGGGGAAAATTACTAAAAGATGTTGGTCAAAATTTCTATGTAGTGCTAATTGTAACACTATTAGTTACAAGAAAGGGATAAATTGTAAAAAAAAAATATATATTTTTTTTATATTTAAACAAAGAATGTGCACGTTTGCTATAATAAACAAGTGAAAATGTTGAAAATCAGTGATCCCTAGGTGTGTAATGATAAAAAATTATTATATATGGTACCAATAAAAATGTCACTTTTTCCTGCAAAGAATGCGGCCCCCCATATTTTTTTTTCCTCTGTGCGGCCCATACACCCAGCCGAGTTTGAGACCCCTGCTCTACTTTATACTTTTACCCATCCAGTTTTACCAATTATGACACTCGCCTTCAGATTATTTTGTTTGGAGGGTTTCTCCTTTAGAAACTTGATTGGGAGAGTTCCCTCCGTCCATTCAGCCCCGCTGGAGCCTGACACTGTAGCGTTGCATCAGTCCTCTCAGCACGCCTCTAAAGTGTGTGACATAATGTGGCTATGAATCATTGCTAATTACTCTCTCAATTATAATCCGTCTTAAATATAAGACTTATGTAATCACAGCGTTCCTGCTGCCTACAGGACTTCAATCACTCGTCTACTGACACACCTCAATTACATAGGAAGTGCCAGAGCCAAGCACCATGTCTGCCGCAAGTGTGATCACACCAGCGCTTCGCTGGATGTCGGTAACAGCTTTGTATTACAACCTACCACACTTTTCGTACTAAAGATTGTGGTATGTTATGCTTCCATAGACTTATCTGCAATGTACGAGGTGCACACTTCAGTATATACCATCAAGTGTCTTTAAACCCACAAGTCTACACATTCTGAAGGTCCAGCACAGAACTCTTGTATTTCACTCAATCTGAACATTACGGGATTTAAAGGGTTAGTCTTAAAACCAAAACCACATAGCGCAGCTGATTGTTGGGGGTCCAACCTCTGGGATCCCCAATGTTCTCATGTATGGGGCTCTGAAGCCTCACAGTCCGATCTCGAATGTTCTTGAGGTGCGCATGCCTCAGAGTCCACTTCATTCATTGTCCATGGCATTGCCAGAAATAACTAAGTACAGCAGTTTGTTTTTTCTGGCAGTCCCATGGATAATGAATGGATTATAGATCATATATATCAGGGGTCGGGAACCTTTTTCCCAAGAGAGCCATGAACGCCAAATATTTTAAAATGTAATTCCGTGAGAGCCATAGTCACCAGGGAGGAGCGTTGGTGGTGGCGCGGCTCGGAAGGTCCCAGGAGGCAGGGTAGGCGATGCTGCGGACACGGAGGAGGGGGTGTCGTGGCTCAAGAGGGTCAGTGTCCAGAGGGTTGGCGAAACGACTGCGAGCTCGTGGGATGTCACGTTGGTGGGCGCCATTGATCTCCCATTGGGCTGCTTTGAATCTCCCGCACTTGACAAGATCAACTTCAAGAAAATGGCCGCGGCGCTTGCGCAGATCGACGCGATGGACTTTAAAAAAAAAAAAATAGCCACTGAGTCCTATCTGCGCACGCGACGCCTCCTTAGCCATTTTCTTGAAGTCGATCTAGTCAACTGCAGGGGATTCAAAGCAGCACGCAGTCCGCCGGCTACTGCAAGCTTGCCACCGCTACACCCCACGAGCCCGCAGTATCGCCGACCCTGCGCCACCACTGCCGCCCCGGTAACCCATGTGCGGTTTGTAAGGCACACCCCCATTTTTGGGGGAAAAAGTGAGTCTTACAAACCGGAAAATACGGTATTTTATTATTAAAGATTTGTCTGTGAGCCAGATGCAGCCATGAAAAGAGCCACATCTGACTCGCGAGCCATAAGTTCTGACCCATGGTATATATGCTCACCTCGCACCTTCCATTCAATATGGAGCTTTAGAGCTGGATTCTACAGGTTCCATCGCTTCAATTGTGGCATTACTGGGGGTCTTAGTAGTAAGGAAGTCATGCCCTATTCTATGGAGAAGGGAAAACTTTTAGGATTTTAGGAAATATCCTTCTATGTTAGAATTGTCATATGATCTGAACAGTGTTTCAAGATGAAGGTTTCCACATAGCGATTTGTGTTTTCATATATAATATGCTAATGCATTTGTTAAATGGTCACTGTAATTTGAGGTATCTTGATCTAATTTGATAGATAATGTGAGAACTATGAAATCTGCAAATTTCTATTGAAAAAATTCTTGTTTTACCACTTAAGCAGCATTTCAAAGTGCTGATCTCCGTTTCTATCTTATGTGACTGTTGTGAAGCGCAATCAGCCTCTAGCAGATGAGATGGATTCCAGGAAACTTGTACAAGTCTGTCTCTTTGCTTCTTCTTTTCTATCTGTGACACTGTACAGAGACTTGGGCAACATGTGGCTCAGTGGTTAACACTGTTTTTTGCAGCGCTGGGGACTTGGGTTCAATTCCTACTAAACACAGCATTTGAATGGAGTTTGTGTGTTCTCCCCGTTTTTGCTCGGGTATTCTCTAGCTGCTCTGGTATCCTCCGGCTGCTCAAACATATACTGATAGGGAAATTAAATTGTGAAGCCCATTGGGGACAGTGATAAAAATGTCTATAAAGTGCTGCAGAATTAATGGCGTGAAATAAACATTAAGGCAGGCACTTGGTTCGGAGCAGACAAGTCGATGACTGGTAGGCGAAATGCTTGGAAAGAAGATAAAGAAGTTCCATCTCCTATAGTGCTGGCAGAATGAAATTATAGGGAGTTAAAACTTTTATATATTTTTTTACTTATTTCTTAAAGGAGACCCCCTTCCATTTTAGACACTGCACAACTCCTCCATTGGCTGTATTCAATATTGTAGTTTGTTCCCATTAATTTGAAAATGTCGTGTTATCAGACATAGCCCTTAGACTTTACTCGTTTCTAATCCCGGTAAGATTGATAAAGCTGTATACAGAGAAATAGAAAATTAAATAGCGGCGTTTAATTGGAGCTGGTATTTTATCTTGTAAGCTCTTGATGTCCTTTTCTTGAATCGAGGATCGTGCAGCGCTCACGGACGCATCTGATCACAGCTTTCCAGTACTGGATGTCCACTCTTGAGGAAATCTTTGAATAATGCTATATTAATTACTCGATGTGTGACATTTCCTCTGTCCCTGCTCTTTTGAGCACAGTGGGATTAGTTTTTGACCTTTCTAAATCCTTCATGTTTGTAACCATCAAAAAGGCAGCGTGACTGAACAGGGGCTGAGTGACGCTTTCTCTTTCTAGAAACATTATCATTATCTTGTCTTACACATTATTACTTAGGCATGGCCCCATATTCCTCATTAATCTAAGAAAGCATTGTAGTAATATAAAGATGGACTCATTATATGCCAGACATTTATTTTAAAGGAATGTATGACTGCCTGTAAAGGTTGTGTTACAGATTTGCTCCCAGGTACTAAACACTGCAAAATTATAACCGGACTTCTTAAAAGGAAGTCTGTCAGCACAAAATGACTGTTCAGACCAAGCACAGGCACTTTGTGCACCGTTAGTGTGGCCAAACAGTTCAGTGCACCTTCACACCTTCTTTTTTCCCCAGCCACTCCCCTCTTCCTTAATTGACAGCTCTGGCTCTCCTGGAGAAGAGCAGAAATAGATGGAAAACGTGTCTGGGAAGGTGCAATAATTTTTTGTCAACTCAGAGGGTCCATCAAGCAGGTGGGCTTGGTTTAAGCAAGTGTTTCCCAAATTCCAGTCTGCAGGGCCCTTAACAGGTCACATTTTCAGTATTTCCTTAGTATTGCACAGGGGAGCGAAATATCTGATATCTTCATAATGATTTCATCACCCATACATTGTTAAGGAAATAATGAAAACATGACTTGTTGGGGCCCTGAGGACTGGAGTTTGGGAAACACTGGTTTCAGCTGTTATTTTAGCCCTTTTAAAGAAAATTTGTCACCAGGTTTTTGCTATTTAATTCTGAAAGGAGCATAATGTAGAGGCTGAGACCCTGATTCCAGTGATGTGTCACTTAATGGGCTGGGTCACCCTGACCACTGATCAGCAGCTTTCTGTCAATATACAGTGTACACAAATGTGCCAATTAGTGGTGTGGGCGCGATTGTACACAGCTAAGCATTCCGAGCTCTGCTAGATCCTCAACACAGAAAACTGATGATTGTATCACAACTACTTCATCTAGTAAACTAAGTGATACATTATTGGAATCGGGGTCTCTACCTCTACATTATGCTGCTGTCGGAATATATGGTAAAAATGTCACCTGCCTAATTTCCCTGTCTAACAGTCCCTTTATTACATTGCACACATTTAGATCTTTAGACTTCCGATCATGCGCACTGCACCTCTATGAAGCTGGGACACATACATCTGGCTTCAGAAGCTCAATGATGTGAGGGAATAAAGCTGCGCGGATGCTTGAGCTTTGTATAACGCTGACGATGACGCAGGCTCTGGTAAGCCATGTTATCATGGCTGCCCATATGGGCGTGATAACATGCTAGGTGGGCTGACTAGCCTAGGAATCTAACATCCCATCAACTAGTCAAGGGGGTAATCTGCAGATCATAAACTAACCTTAGAAATACTTTTCCTGAAGATCTGTTTGGTTTTAGTGTAATAAAGGGACTGTTAAAAAGGAAATTTAGATCGGTAGACACCGCTGCTGGTGGTTCTTGGGACCTGACAGGTTCCCTTCAGGTACTTATACCATTCAGTGACGAAGTCTTCTCTAATGACTAGATCCCACTGACTGATAATATACACATAGGGGGAGACCTGTCAGTCTTTGGGTGGGAAGAAGCCACCAGGGATCAGATTCGGACTAGTTCTGTGAAACGTACAATTCCCCGCTGGCTTTTCAAAGTGTGTCCTCTGGAACTCCGCAAAGTTTGAGCAAAAACACAGCTGCAATAACGCGGCCACCAGTATACAATTCTGATGTAACTTACACCATTTTGTGGTTTAAATTACAGTAAATTTTAGCTAAAGAAAAAACTTGTGAACTGCTTATTGGATCGACCCCATAAAGTGTAAACACAATGTGAACAGAGCCCTGACTTTTGTAGATTTTTCTAACCGTCACACACTCTCATGACCACGCTCTTACCTCTATTCCCCAGACTGTTCGTAATGTGGGGTTTTCCATTTTTTTGTGTCTAAAATATACTGAGGTCAAATATGAAGATTTTGGCAAACCTATAAAAAGTTTCCAAACATTACCAAGTAGTCTTGCGGTGGTTTCAGAGAGTGCTGTGATTTTATGAAATTGCACCTTCCCTTTGCCATTTAGGGTCTCTTGCCCTTATTGAGTTAAACACAAAAAAAATGCAGTTTCTAGTGTGTTTTATATTTTCTTATTGACTCCTAAATGGGCCTGTGCTTACAGACAGATTTATTCATGTGGTTGGCCTGTCTAAGCAGTCTATTAAACATCTGGCATATATTGGCTATTTCTTTCTTACAGCAAATCGTCTAATGCTACTGAAGCCCTAAGGCTACATGCGCACGCTGCAGTTTTTTCTACTCACAAACTGCAAGCAAAACTGCAACCAACACTGCACCTTGTCAGAGAGAGCCTGGAAATGTCCCAAAATAACGCTTGTAATGTAGGTGCGTTTTTGGTGCGTTTTTGTCATTGCGTTTTTTTTAATAGAGAAACAAAATATGATAGGAAAGGATAATGGATGGATAGAAAAAATAGAAAGAATATCTAGATGTATTGATAGATAAGAAAGAACAAAATACATAGAAAGAAATAATAGAATGGCTTGATAGAGGGATAGCCAGCTTGGTTAGCTTTTTTTTTTTAATTTTTTTGGGGAAAAAAAAATAACATGGGAACCCCCCATTTTTCATATCCAGCACAGGAATAGCTGCAGGCTGCAACCCTCAGCTGCTGTACCTTGGCTGGTTATGAAAAATAGAGGTGATCACACACTTTTTTTTAATTATTTGATTTGTTAAAAAAAAAGACATGGGATGCCCTCATTTTTCTAATGCCAGCCAAGGTGCAGCAGACAACTGAGGGCTGATATTAGGGTGGCAAGAGCCATCGTTATTTGGCCCTTTCCAGCCTAATAATAGCAGCCCACAGCTGCCCCAGAAGTGGCGCATCCATAAGATGTGCCAATTCTGGCACTGGACCTGTCTTTCTGTTGCCCTGGTGCGGTGGCAATTGGGGTAAAAAGGAGTTAATGGCAGCAGCCCATAGCTGCCACTAAGCCCTAGGTTAGTGATGTCATGCGTCTGAGACACCCCACATCACTAATTTGTAAGTGAAAGTAAATAACCACAAACAGCCAGAAAAATCCTTTATTTGAAATAAAATAAAAAGCAACCCTCTTTCACCACTTTTATAACCCCCAAAACACCCCTCCAGGTCCGAAGTAATCCACACGAAGTCCCACGACGCTTCCAGCTCTGCTACATCCCTGCCCTGTCACAGCCAGCGGTCATACAGCATGGCTGCCAGCTGTGAGTGTGGACAGAGCCACAGCGACCAGAATGAACTGGGGTGAACCCCTGACGTCACAGCTACGGGTCCCGCAGTACGGCGGGTGTCGCAGCAATGACGTCACAGCCGGGTTCACTGTGGTTCAGGCCGCTACTGACAGTCGCGGCCTGATTTTCGCTCACAGGTGGAAGACTTGAGCTGTGACAGCTGTGACTCGAGCTGTGACAGCAAACACCTGAGTGACGGCACCGCCGATCCCACTGCTCACGTCAGTCACTCGGGTGGTTTGCTGTGACAGCTCCAGTCCTCCACCGCTGATAAAGCAACTCTCTTCAGTGCGGTATGATTTAGACACGCCCACCGGCAGCTGTGATTGGTTGCAGTCAGACAGCTGTCACTCAGCATGGGGGATCGTTTGACTGCAAACAATCACAGACAGGGGGAGGAGTCAATATGTATGAGGCGGGTCGGGAAGAAGATGAGAGGCGGGGGAGCAGTGTGACGGCTGGTGATCGGTGAGTATGTACTGCATGGGGAGAGAGAGCGCAAGTGAGACAGACACTGACACGGGCACCGACATGGGCACCGACACTTCAAATTCACTCCAGCATTGATTTTGGCATTCTGCAACTAAGTTGGTGAGCTGCGTTTTTGTTGACAAAACCGCAGGTAAAACGCATGCCAAATGCACCAATTTAATAGCATGCATTTTTCCTTGCGTTTTTGATGCCCTCATTGACTTCAATGGGTGACAAATGTTGACAAAAATGCAAGAAAGAATGAAAATGCTGCATCTTTTTTGTCACAAACTATTGACCAAAAAACGCTGACAAACTGCAATGTGCGCATAGCAAATCTGACTTCTCATAGACTTTGCTGGGAAGTCAGATGTCAGAAAGTTCTGACAAATCTACACCAAAAAATGCGGCAAAAATGTAACAAAAAAAACGCAGTGTGCGCATGTAGCCAAAGACTAGACCGTTTTAAAACTAAACGGATTTATTAAACAACATTAACAACTTTTAATAAATTTAGCTCATTTGGAGGGAAATCTGTCTGCAGATTTTTGCTATGTAATCTGAGGGCAGCATGAGGTTGGGGCTGAGACACTGATTACAGTGATGTCACTTATTAGGCTGTGTGTTGATGTTTCAATACAATGAGTTTTTTTTATCAGCAAGAGATTATCACTATAAGGGTATGTGCGCACGTTGCTTTTTACCTGCTTTTTACCTGCTTTTTTGCTGCTTTTTCTTCTGCGCTGTTTAATGCCAAAATGGATGTGTTCTTCTATTCAAGCAAAGTCTATGGGAATTTGGGTTTCTTGTTCACACTATGTTGTTCAAAATGCTGCCTTTTTGTGGCAGAACTTTGGTCAAAAACTCAGCTTTGCAGTGCAAAACCCAAATGGCAAAAACAATTGACATGTTGCTTCTTTGAAAAGCTGAGTTTTTGACCAAAGTTCTGCCACAAAAAGGCAGCATTTTGAACAACATAGTGTGAACAAGAAACCCAAATTCCCATAGACTTTGCTTGAATAGAAGAACACATCCATTTTGGCATTAAACAGCGCAGAAGAAAAAGCAGCAAAAAAGCAGGTAAAAAGCAACGTGCGCACATACCCTTAGACTAGGTGTCTCCTTGTCTAACCCCACCCCCTCCACTGATTAGCAGCTTACTGTCAATATTAAATGTACACAGAAAGCTGCTAATCTGGGGTGTGTGTGGGGCTAGCTTCTGAGCTCTGCTACATCTAAAAACCTCTATCACAACTGCTGCACCCAGTAAACTAAGTGATACATCGCTGTAGTCTGTCTGGGATTGGTCCTCTAGCGGCCGGCGATTGGTCCTCTTGCAGTGATTCTCTTCAAGTGATTCTTCTTTCTCTCAGGCTTGTGGAAGAACATTAGTGATTGAGCTCTTTTATTCTACACGACATGTTGGATAAATAAGAAGTGGATTGAATTAGGAGGGACATGGGGAGAATACTGTATGTTTCAGCCCTGAAATCTATAGCATTCGGATGTGTACTCAATAAAACGATCTGCCAAGTCAGTAAAACAATCGCTCCCGGTTTCATTATCTCTCCGGTCTGTGAATTGTCATCCAGGGGAAGATGTAAGCGTAATTGTCGGGAAATTCAATCCCGCGTTCTAATTTTTAGGGATGCTATATGTGTTCTTATATTGGCTAATGACAGGGTCTAATTACTTCTAATTAGTTCCGGCACATTAATAGGGTGTATCCGCATTAATTTTAAGTTCTCTGTGTCTTCCTCCAGAATACGGTGTAGATTGTTACGTTAGAGCAGTGCTAATAATTCCCAATCCACATTGGCACAATAGTGTCACATTCACCCTATGGTGTCTGCACTCTGTGGCCGTATAAATTCATTGGTGTCAGCCTAATGTGCTATTAGCCAATGATGTGTTTTCTGCATTTGTTCGTTGCCCAACAGGGAGTTAGCCGAGTGCTGTGAGCCTTCGGATGGAAGCTTGTGACCTGTAATGAGAAAGCATACCCAAGGCATTGGTTATTTTTCCTCATGTCAGATGTAAATCATATGGACAAGGCTTCTCCGCTGGGAGCGAGCGTTCTGTTCTACTCTGACAGCTGCCATATTGCTCCAGCCAAGTGCAAACATGAAAGGCTGACCTGCAACTAACATCTTCATCTAAAAGGGCTAACTGTAATCACCCTACTGCCCAGAAATGTAAATTATCGCTGAGAAATCCTCTACAATATTCTAAAATGCCAAACTGTAAAGATTTGTCTTTCTTAGTGATATAGGTAAAATATATCTTTGTTCCGTGTTAAGCTGGTGTCACACACAGCGACAACGACGTCGCTGCTACGTCACCATTTTCTGTGACGTTGCAGCGACGTCCCGTCGCTGTCGCTGTGTGTGACATCCAGCAACGACCTGGCCCCTGCTGTGAGGTCGCCGGTCATTGCTGAATGTCCAGCTTCATTTTTTGGTCGTCACTCTCCCGCTGTGACACACACATCACGGTGTGTGACAGCGAGAGAGCGACGAAATGAAGCGAGCAGGAGCCGGCACTGGCAGCTGCGGTAAGCTGTAACCAGCGTAAACATCGGGTAACCAAGGGAAGACCTTTCCATGGTTACCCGATATTTACCTTCGTTACCAGCCTCCGCTCTTGCTGCTAGTGCTGGCTCCTGCTCTGTGCACATGTGGCTGCAGTACGCATCGGGTATTTTACCCGATGTGTACTGTAGCAAGGAGAGCAAGGAGCCAGCGCTAAGCAGTGCGCGCGGCTCCCTGCTCTCTGCACTGTGACATGTAGCTGCAGCACACATCGGGTTAATTAACCCGATGTGTACTGTACCTAGGAGAGCAAGGAGCCAGCGCTAAGCGCGGCTCCCTGCTCTCTGCACATGTAGCACAGCGACGTTATGATCGCTGCTTCTGCTGTGTTTGACAGCAAAGCAGCGATCATAACAGCGACTTACAAGGTCGCTGCTACGTCACCGAAAATGGTGACGTAACAGCGACGTCGCTGTCGCTTAGTGTGAACCCAGCTTTAGCCAGTAGAGATAAAAACAAGACCTGAGAGTCCTCAGTGGTTTATACCTTTTAATGGCTAACTGAAAAGATGGTAATAGCAGCTCCAGACTCCGCAGGACTCTTCATGAGGCTCAGTATAACACAAAATCTGAAGTCACATATTTATACACAACACGACATAGAATGGAGCAGTACATAAGACAAGTTATGTGAAGCAGAACTATCATTATGGCAAGGGGGCAAACTGTTGTGGCCATAAATATTGCAGCAGTTCATAGATAAGCGGTGTGAAAGTTTTATTGTCCTCTGATTGGGGTGTCTGGTCCGGGCTGTGATGCCCCCAGATGCTCTGAGGAGCATATTTCTTAATTGATGTAAAAATACATAAATCCATGTGACACATTCATTACTGCTCTGAATGTGTCTCTGGTCATCATAAGTTTGTATTCCCATAGTCTCCTATCTCAATGGGACTTAAGGGGGCTTTACACGGTAGCGATATCGCTAGCAATTTGTAGCGATAGCGAGCGTGTAAGTACCCGTCCCCGTCGCGCATGCGACTGTTTATGATCGCTGCCGTAGCGAACATTATCGCTACGGCAGCGTCACACATACTTACCTGGTCGGCGTCGTCGCTGTGACTGCCGAACAATCCCTCCTTCAAGGGGGAGGGACGTTTGGCATCACAGCGACGTCACCGCAATTTCACTAAGCGGTCGGCCAATCAAAGCGGAGGGGCGGAGATGAGCAGGACGTAACATCCCGCCCACCTCCTTCCTTCCGCATTGGGGTCGGTGGCAGGTAAGGAGACGTTCCTCGCTCCTGCGGTGTCACACATAGCGATGTGTGCTGCCGCATGAGCGATGAACCACCTGGATAAACAACCCTTACCGATTTTTGAGTTTGGGACGACCTCTCCATGGTGAACGATTTTCACCATTTTTGAGGTCGCTTAAGGTCGCTGGTCAGTGTCACACGCTGCGATATCGTTAATGACGCCGGATGTGCGTCACTAACAACTTGACCCCGACGACAAAACATTAACGATATCGTAGCATGTAAAGATCCCTTTAAAGTTTCCTTTCAATACCAGCAATTTCATATCCATGATGCTGTGGTCTGGGTTACAAAAATATTTGGCCACAGGTAGATCCATCCTTTTTTTTTCTCTTAATTGTGTGGTGGTGAGAATTCATCCTTGTCCTGAGCTGTTGTCCGGTCTCCCCTACATACAGACGTTTGGTACATATATTTAAGTACACCACATTAGTTGTGGTGCAGCTGAAGGTACCTGAGATTTTGTAGTCCTAATCTTTATCTTGTCCGTTGTCAGTATAAATGGAAAGGTCTTAAATTTTTTCTGTTTCCAGGGAAATGTTTCTGCTGTTGTTCCCAGAGTGTTGGGGGCACAATTTGGGGAATGATTGCCTTTAGTTCCCCTCAGCTTATGACATGTGGTGACACATTGGACGGCGATCTCCACCATTGATTTTTCTTCCCCCAGTAGGATGCAGTTTCCTCTCCTCGTCCATGGATGGAAAGTCTGGGGTATGAGTGGTAGGTTTCTGGAAGTGGGAGGCCCTCACTGCTGAGTATTTGTTACAGTGCAGCAGGAAATGCGCCTCGTCCTCCAGAGCCCCCTGCTGGCAGTGCTGGCACTGTCTGTTCTCCCGCGGCTTGTATGTCTGTCGGTGCTGCCCTGTTGCCACCTCTAGGCTGTGGGCTCTCAGTCTGTATAGACTCAGGGTCTGCCTGTCTTTAGGGTGGCGTACCCTCTCCAGATTTGGGGCCAAAGCTTTGTGCCTCCGCAGTGACTGGTAGATGGTGAGTTTCTGGAAGTTCTCTAATTCACTCTTCCAGTCCTCTATGTATTGCATCTTGTAGCTCTCTGAGATCTTTTATTTGGGCTTTCGTTGGGGTGTGTTGCTGACTTTGGCTGTACTGGCTGCCGGTGTTCCTGGCTTGCACTGGGCTCTGGCTCAGCAGGGCTTTATGATGGTAGGAGCTGGGGTTGCTTTTCTGTATGTGCGCCTGGTGTAATAGTGCCCTCTTGTCTATACTGAGCCATAAGGGGAATCGGCCCAGCTCTGCTCGACAGGCTATGTTTGAGGTGCTGCGATGGACTTGGAGGAGATATTTGCAGAACTCCATGTGGAAGACTTCGGTTGGGCTGGAATCCCACTTTGTGTGCTCTGGGTAGGTCACTGGGCCTCATGCCTCGCTGCCATACAGCAGTATAGGTGTGATGACACTTTCAAATATCTCGAGCCAGACTTGCACAGGTTGTTTGAGGTGGTACAACTGTCTTCTGATGGCGTAGAAGGTTCTGCACGCTTTTCCTTTCAGGGCTTCTGCTGCTTGCTTGAGGCTCCTGTTATTGCTTAGCTCCAGACTGAGGTAGGTATAGCTGTTGGTCTTCTCCAGTGTGGAGCCATTTAATGTGAAGGAGGTAGTGGGTATTTTATTCTGGTTCCTCTTCTGAAACACCATGACTTTGGTCTTCTTTTGATTGATGGGAAGCGCCCATGTGCTGCTGATTTTTTCCACTACTGCTAGTCTCTCTATCTTTCTATCTATATATCTATCTCCCGATCCCTCGGTCTCTCTCTCCCTCGGTCACTCTCTCGATCTCTCTCTCTCTCAGGATCTCTCTCTCTCTCGATCTCTCTCTCTCTCAGGATCTCTCTCTCTCTCGATCTCTCTCTCTCTCGATCTCTCTCTCTCTCGATCTCTCTCTCTCTCGATCTCTCTCTCTCTCGATCTCTCTCTCTCTCGATCTCTCTCTCTCTCGATCTCTCTCTCTCTCGATCTCTCTCTCTCTCGATCTCTCTCTCTCTCGATCTCTCTCTCTCTCGATCTCTCTCTCTCTCGATCTCTCTCTGTCGATCTCTCTCTCTCTCGATCTCTCTCTCTCTCGATCTCTCTCTCTCTCTCTCTCGATCCCTCTCTCTCTCGATCCCTCTCTCTCTCGATCCCCCTCTCTCTCTCGATCCTCCTCTCTCTCTCGATCCTCCTCTCTCTCTCTCTCTCTCTCTCGATACCCCTCTCTCTCTCGATCCTCCTCTCTCGATCTCTCGATCAATCTCTCAATCCCCCTCTCTCGATCTCTCGATCAATCTCTCAATCCCCCTCTCTCGATCAATCTCTCAATCCCCCTCTCTCGATCTCTCGATCAATCTCTCGATCCCCCAATCTCTCTCTCTCGATCCCCCGCTCTCTCTCTCGATCCCCCTCTTTCTCTCTCTCTCTCTCTCTCTCTCTCCCTCTCTCGATCCCCCCCTCTCTCTCTTTCTCGATCCCCCCCTCTCTCTCTTTCTCGATCCCCCCTCTCTCTCTTTCTCGATCCCCCTCTCTCTTTCTCGATCCCCCTCTCTCTTTCTCGATCCCCCTCTCTCTCGATCCCCCTCTCTCTCTCTCTCAATCCCCCTCTCTCTCTCAATCCCCCTGTCTCTCTCTCTCTCTCTCTCGATCCCCATCTCTCTCTCGATCCCCATCTCTCTCTCGATCCCCCCCTCTCTCTCTTTCTCGATCCCCCTCTCTTTCTCGATCCCCCCTCTCTCTCTTTCTTGATCCCCCTCTCTCTCTCGATCCCCCCTCTCTCTCTCTCGATCCCCCTCTCTCTCTCTTGATCCCCCTCTCTCTCTCTCTCCCTCTCTCGATCCCCCCCTCTCTCTCTTTCTCGATCCCCCCCTCTCTCTTTCTCGATCCCCCCTCTCTCTCTTTCTCGATCCCCCTCTCTCTTTCTCGATCCCCCTCTCTCTCGATCCCCCTCTCTCTCTCTCTCTCTCAATCCCCCTCTCTCTCTCAATCCCCCTGTCTCTCTCTCTCTCTCTCGATCCCCATCTCTCTCTCGATCCCCATCTCTCTCTCGATCCCCCCCTCTCTCTCTTTCTCGATCCCCCTCTCTTTCTCGATCCCCCCTCTCTCTCTTTCTTGATCCCCCTCTCTCTCTCGATCCCCCCTCTCTCTCTCTCGATCCCCCTCTCTCTCTCTTGATCCCCCTCTCTCTCTCTCGATCCCCCTCTCTCTCTCTCGATCCCCCGCTCTCTCTCTCGATCCCCCTCTTTCTCTCTCTCTCTCTCTCCCTCTCTCGATCCCCCCCTCTCTCTCTCTTTCTCGATCCCCCTCTCTCTCTCTTTCTCGATCCCCCCCTCTCTCTCTTTCTCGATCCCCCCCTCTCTCTTTCTCGATCCCCCCTCTCTCTCTTTCTTGATCCCCCTCTCTCTCTCGATCCCCCCTCTCTCTCTCTCGATCCCCCCTCTCTCTCTCTCGATCCCCTTCTCTCTCTCTCGATCCCCCTCTCTCGATCCCCCTCTCTCGATCCCCCTCTCTCTCTCTCGATCCCCCTCTCTCTCTCGATCCCCCTCTCTCTCTTTCTCGATCCCCCCTCTCTCTCTTTCTCGATCCCCCTCTCTCTCTCTCGATCCCCCCTCTCTCTCTCTCTCGATCCCCCCTCTCTCTCTCTCTCGATCCCCCTCTCTCTCTCTCGATCCCCCTCTCTCTCTCTCGATCCCCCTCTCTCTCTCTCTCGATCCCCCTCTCTCTCTCTCTCGATCCCCCTCTCTCTCTCTCTCGATCCCCCTCTCTCTCTCGATCCCCCTCTCTCGATCCCCCTCTCTCTCTCTTTCTCTCTCTCTCGATCCCCCTCTCTCGATCCCTCTCTCTCTCTCTCTCTCTCTCTCGATCCCCCTCTCTCTCTCGATCCCCCTCTCTCTCTCTCTCTCTCTCTCTCGATCCCCCCCTCTCTCTCTCTCTCTCTCTCTCTCTCTTTCTTTCGATCCCCCCCTCTCTGTCGATCCCCCTCTCTCTCTCGATCCCCCCTCTCTCTCTATATCCCCTCTCTCTCTCGATCCCCCTCTCTCTCTCTCTCTCTCTCTCTCGATCCCCCTGTCTCTCTCTCTCTCTCGATCCCCCTCTCTCTCTCGATCCCCCTCTCTCTCTCGATCCCCCTCTCTCTCTCGATCCCCCTCTCTCTCTCTCTCTCTCTCTCGATCCCCCTCTTTCTCTCGATCCCCCTCTCTCTCTCTCTCTCTCTCGATCCCCCTCTCTCGATCCCCCTCTCTCTCTCTCTCTCTCGATCCCCCTCTCTCTCGATCCCCCTCTCTCGATCCCTCTCTCTCTCTCTCTCTCTCTCTCGATCCCCCTCTCTCTCGATCCCCCCCTCTCTCTCTCTCTCTCGATCCCCCCCTCTCTCTCTCTCTCTCTCTCTCTCTCTCTCGATCCCCCCCTCTCTCTCGATCCCCCCCTCTCTCTCTCGATCCCCCCTCTCTCTCTCTCGATCCCCCCTCTCTCTCTCTCGATCCCCCTCTCTCTCTCTCGATCCCCCTCTCTCTCTCTCGATCCCCCTCTCTCTCTCTCGATCCCCCTCTCTCTCTCTCGATCCCCCTCTCTCTCTCTCGATCCCCCTCTCTCTCTCTCGATCCCCCTCTCTCTCTCTCGATCCCCCTCTCTCTCTCTCGATCCCCCTCTCTCTCTCTCGATCCCCCTCTCTCTCTCTCGATCCCCCTCTCTCTCTCTCGATCCCCCTCTCTCTCTCTCGATCCCCCTCTCTCTCTCTCGATCCCCCTCTCTCTCTCTCGATCCCCCTCTCTCTCTCTCGATCCCCCTCTCTCTCTCTCTCTCGATCCCCCCTCTCTCTCTCTCTCTCGATCCCCCTCTCTCTCTCTCTCTCGATCCCCCCTCTCTCTCGATCCCCCCTCTCTCTCTCTCTCGATCCCCCCTCTCTCTCTCTCTCGATCCCCCCTCTCTCTCTCTCTCGATCCCCCCTCTCTCTCTCTCGATCCCCCTCTCTCGATTCCCCCCTCTCTCTCGCCCCTCGGTCTCTCTCGATCCCTCTTTCTCGCTCTTTAAAAATCCCTAATTTCCCAGTTTCTGCTCCTATTTTCAGTTTTGTTGTCCACTGCAGAGCAATATGTGAAATCGCTGCTCTACAGTTCAAGTTTTCTCTGGGGAGTGTGCGATTTCACCCCTTCCTCCCAGACACTGCCAATCACAGCTCAAGACTAGGCAGCATCTGGGAGGGAAAGATGAAAGCGTTCACCCCTAACGAAGACTGAAAAAATGCCCAGTTGTACTACAAAGCAGAGATTTCACATACTGTGTGGCAAAAGCAACAAATATGAATATCTCCTGCATTGGAGCAAAACAGCACAAAATGGAAAAAGCAGCACAATCTGGGTAGCATGGGGATTGTTACATGTTCTTTAAGACAATTTTGTGTTACTGATTTAGCTAGTTTTCATTTTAATATAGAAAAAAATAAAGAAAAAACCTGCCATTCTGATATACTGTAGATCCTCAAAGTATGAAGACTAGCCTCATCAGGACTGCTTAATAATGTATGTAGTTTTTATTCTTAAATTTTGTGATAGCCACCTGCCTAGTAGTTTCCAAATATTAAACAATGGGGCAACCTTTGAATTTTTTTCTAGCCCCCAGGGAATCACTGATATTTAAGTAAACCACATGAAAATAGCCTCGTCAAACAGAAAAGGACTTGGTTTATGGCTCCACCTTGCAATCCTAAAAGTCAATATCGACTATTTGACGAACCTAGCCACATGACTTGGAATAAGAAGCCAAACCAGAAACACCATTTGCAGATACGTGTTTTGGGGAGTTGCCCCTCATCAGTGCAAAGCAGGACATCTGATTTGACTGAGTGAGAGGCCTCTGACTGGGGGTCTAGTACTGTTTTCATAGGGGTAGGACAGTGATCTAAAGTCAGTTGACTCCTTTGCCTACCCTTTAGTAAGCCTCTATTAGCAAGCTGAACTTAAGGTGGCCGTACATATTAGATGAAAATCGACTTGACCCACAAGAATGGCCTAGAATCTGATGTGCATGGAGTATCCAAACTTGTAACAACTGTCTGGATATTGGGCTGACCAAACCAGCGCTTTGGTGTATGGCCACCTTTTTTGTTTGTCGGCTATATGGAAAATTGACAGGTCTATCTGCTCCTCTTCTGGGGAACCACTGACCTGTTTCCAGGGAGTAAACAATCTTCCAGGAACTAGATGGAAAGTAAACATTTGTCAATAATCAAGGTCCAGCACTTTTATTGTATGCTTATTTAGCAGCGGATCATGTTAGAAAATCTAAACCAAGTATAAAAGCTTTGATTGCTCAGACAAAAGGTTGTGTGTTGTATTAGGTGGTATCGAGTAACCCTAACCCGCTCTCCTAAACATCACCGCTGAGAGATAATGGCACAGGCTGTCCATTGTGGATAATGTATACCTCTCGCTTGAAGCTTAGAAAGGAAATAGAAAAGCGCATAATGGTCTCTGCGAAACAACACAAGGGTCCTATGAACATACGCAGCATAGCTGTACAGATGAATTATGATACAAGTAAAATATATCTTTGTACCGTGTTAGCCAGTAGAGATAAATACGTGACTCTTCAGATTTTGTGTTATACCATGCCTGATGAAGAGACCTGAGTAGTCTCGAAAGCTTGCAATTATTACCATCTTTTCAGTTAGCCATTAAAAGGTATCAACCACTGAGGACTCTCTGTTCTTTTAAACAATTTTTTTTTCAGATGAATTATGTAAGACGCACGGAAGGAGCCATACTACCTGCTCAGAGGCGAGGAAGGAGTGGCTGTGAGGTCTCCTTGTGCAAACATTATATAACACTCCTTCTCCAAGGCATTTCTAAAGGGGTTGTTTTTTTTTTTACATGGAAGAGCCGTTCAATCAATATTTAGCACTACATTAAATGATTTATTTTTTTTGGTGGAAAGGTAATGTTATAAAATAAAAAAGACCCCCCCCTGAATCAGACCCTCCACTCCAACCACCAGAAGGAAGGAGGTAATGTCCCATCCATCAGACCACCTGGCCCAGCAGCCAAAGTAGTCAGGTGACTGGTAGTCCCCAGCGTTGGCGCCATCTCTTATATTCTGGATTATAGGAGTCAATATGCCTTCTTTCTTTTCTCTTTTTTTCTCTTTCCTTTTCCTTTCTTTTTCTCCTCCTTTCTCTTTTTCCTTTTCTTTTTTCCCTTCCACAAAGCAAAGCAATTGGCAGACACCTCACCTCATGTAGTTGATCACCGGTTAAGGGGGGGAACAAAAAAAAAGGCCAAGAACAATTCCCCCTTGGATCTTTGTTGCTCCTGCTGACGGCCCTTAGCCAAAGATTTGCTTCATCGCATCCAAATCTGCACAGTCCAATACCAAAACTCTAACGATTATGCATGCGCAGATGAAGCTGCAGTCTCCCATCAAGCTGTACTGCGCATGCGCCGCTTGTTGCTGGTTTCCTCTCCCATCATTAATTTACAATACACTCTGTATTATAGCTCCTTAATATATGGAGACATCTAACAAAGCCATAATCTGAACACTATTCCTCAGTAGTATAAGGAAATGTTGATGGTTCAGTGTCCAAAATCTATAGAGGTTTTATTTGTCCACTTTGGGCATCTTGTCTATATAAGTATTCTGCTCTGTTCATATCCATTTTGTTCCTTTTTTCTTATCTCTAAAATCTCCAAAGCTCTGCCTAATCTGTTGCATGAAGGACATCAGTGTAGCTCGACCGACATCATTGACTTCTTATAAGTTGTGTTAGGTTCCAGCGAGGCATCCAATGTTTTGACGGGGAAACATAGAGCTGAAGCAGAACCATAATTTCTGTTACATATGACAAAATCTGCGATGTTGTCACTGAACATTCACTGATGTGAACTGAGCATTATTTGGTCCGCCATAGAGGTGATCACTTCTAGTAGCAACGCACTCTAGTTATTAGAGACGGGTCATTAACAGGGACCTACCTCAGCCATCCAAATCCTCCTAATAGTTTAGAAAAGAAGGCATGACCCAATTGTCAGGCCCTATGTAAGTATGTGTTGCGTCCGTACTGTACTCAAAGACCCAGCACATGTGATTTGGGCATAAAGTTCAAGGCTACGTTTTCTCTCTGATGGGATTAGTAGTCATGAATTTGTACTAATTTTAGGAAATTGCATTAAAGAAGTTATCCGCTATCCTAACTAATTTTTTTTATTCAACAATCATGCTATTATGTGCCACTAAATGCATCCATACTCTTATTACAGTAATATGAAACTTTTATCATGCAGATGGTATCACTTGGTGTCTGCCAGCAGCAGCTCTGATGTTTATATTGATCACCTCCTCTCCACAGGCTTACTGTGCTCTTTTACTACAAGTTCCATAATGCAATGCAGTAACCTGTGAGCCAGCACTTAGCATGCCCCCTCCCACCTCCACCCTTTGCTGCTGTAGATATTGGGAGACACCGAGTGTCAGTGCAGCCCAGGGTAGGTACCAGCTCATCTGGCAATTACCAGATGGCCAGTACAGCCCTGTCACTCTTTGTTATGCAAATTTCTATGCTTTTCAGCTGTCCATGTCAGTGATTGCATTACCTAAAACCTTTGCTAGGGAAGTGCTGTGATCTGTATTTCAAAAGCAAAGGTATCAGCCCCTGCGGATCCTGCTTAGTGAAACTGTCAGCTTGTGAAGCAGACTATTAGTGATTCACTCAAACTTCTACACCCATCATCAAGAGCCCAGTGACGACTTCCTTTTCATTTGGTCTGATTTCTGTGCTGGAAAAGTAGGTATCAGAGGAGGAAGAAGTATCTGTATAACGGTCCAGTACTCTGTGATCCCTGTTGAGAGGCACTTATAGAAGCTATACATCCAATACAAGTATATTATAAAATATATTATTTTGAAGAGCTATAATATATGGCAAGGAGAGCAAATGTAGTGGAAAATCCCTTTTAGTAGACCCTCCCTAATATATTTCAGTTTCAGAAAATAGGAGGAGGGCTGATTTCCTCTTTGAACCATGCAATAGATACTATAATTCTTGTTAGGTCTTTTTATTGTCTTTATTATGGTTTTTAACCTTTTTTCCCCTCCTAGATATTTTACTTTGTAATTTATGATGTCCAAATCATAAATATTATCTCTCGGAGTAAACGCCACATGTGAAGTTAGGAAACGTTCAGCAGGCAGAGGTGCGGCCATGGAACACTTACGATACTTCTCCGGTATCGAGACACCCTTCCTGTTCTGTGGGCTGGTCAGATGCCCACATCTCTACCTAGAATGACCCCTGCTATGTGTATTTTAGTGTTACAGGATGGAATAATTAGCGAAGGAGGCGGGAACGAGAGGACAAGACCTTTTCTGTTCCCAAAATTGGATGGATCCTCTGCTGTGAAATGAGATCTGTATTCAAGCTCTGGTTTTGATCACTATTTTTAGCACATGTCCAATCTCCTTCTCAAGATAAGGAGCTGAGCTTCAGTATGAGCAGTAATTGTACATTTCTAGAAAGACTTCATCATGGTCTCCCAATAAAATGGAAGGACGGGCGTTTAGACCCAGTGATAGAACTGAGGGGCAAGAATAAAAGCTCTCTCTGATTCCCAGGAGTCAATACTGTATTCTCACCGGCGTTGGCAGGCACACGGCTATTTTAAGCTGCATGTTTTTCCATGACGCTTACTTACAATTTATCTTCTTTTTTTTTTTTTTATTGGTGCCAGCCTAAAAACATAGGATATATCTAGACTATATTTAGAGCTCCAGACCTTTCCATTAAAACATTCCTACACTCTCTGTAATAAACTGCATTGTTTAAAGCAAATATGGTTCTCGTTGGAGAAAAGGACACGGCCTCTTTAGAAATGTCATTTAGAATATGTTCTAGTTCACGATTCTCGCAACCACAAAATTAGAAACCTGGCCAAAGCGTGGTATAGATTAGGGTGTATAGGTTTCATGCATCACTTAGGGGAAGTGCTAAGACTGAGGCTTCCTGGTGGGTTGTTTCAAGGAGCAACGTTTGGAAATATCCCTTGAATTCTTATTTTTCGCCTTCCATAGGACGTTCTGTCTCGTTCATAGGGCGAAGCTAGGATTTGTTGCCTATGGCTATAAATTGGAGTTTTGTTAGAAATGGAAGTGGATTTCCAGGAGTCCAGGATTAGAAAAAGCATCCAAAAACAATGCTCCATTTCCCCATTTTCCTTGCATTAGCTTCGTTATTCGTGCCGAATACCGGAATAGTACTTTGGAATTCATTACGAATGATCCGGACAGTTCTCATTCGCTCATCGCTAGTAACTAGTAATTTTTCATCAGTTTGGTCAACACTACACTATAGGTATAAAAGTAAGAGTTTGTGAAGTCAGACACTGAAGTGGGCCTGGCTCAAGTTCATCCCAAAGGTGTTGGATAGGGTTGCGTTTAGAGCTGTTTGGCCAATTAACAAGTTGTTGCACACCATACTACCCTCCCCACCCCAACCATGTCTTTATAGACCATGCATTTTGCACTTTGTGCTTTTTCCAAACTGATCCTATAAACTTGGAAGCTACAATTATCCAAAGTGTGCATTGTGCTTGGTGATTTAAGGCTGCATGAAGCTCTGGGCAGAGCACAGTGTTTGTGCAGATATTAAAGGTCATCTGTTTTTTCTTCCCCATCTAAGAGCAGCATAATATAGGGGCAGAGACCCTGATTCCAGCGATATGTCACTTACTGTGCTGCTTCCTTATAAAATAATTTTATCTGTTGGAGATCTAGCAGTTCTCTGAATTCCACCCACATCACTGATTAGCAGCTTTCTGCCCATGTGCCGTGTACACAGAAATCAGCCAATCAGCGGTGGGGGTGAGGTTATGCAGAGTTTATAAATGTGCTGGACTACAGCCATGGGCAGCAGGTCCTCTAGTGATAAAATTACTGTTTTATCAGCAGGAGATAATCACAACTACACCTAGCAGCCCATTAAGTGACACATCACTGGAATCAGGGTCTCTGTCTCTACATTATGCTGCTCTCAGATTAGGCGGAAAAAACCTGGTTGGAGATTCCCTTTAAAACCAGAGCAGGTTGGATCTCTGCCCGTATGGAATCAGTGTTGGTGACTCTTCTGCCCTTTGCTCCTCAGCACTCTGTCCCCCGCTCTGTATCGTTACGTGGTCTCCACTTCATGGCTGAGCTGCTGATGTATACTCTGTGCTCGCCTGCTGCACTGCACAGCGGGAAAGGAAGTGTTTCTTGGCTGTTTTTAAAACTTAATCTGATGCATTACCGAGGACTTTGTGTATATCAATTTCTCTAACTACATTTTTTTGTATTCTATATTTCATTATCCTGCGTGAACTTCATTTCCATATATTTGTATATATGACTTGTTTGGAATCTGTAACCAGAGTATAATTAATAGCCCTTCTCTAAATCTGTTTTGGAGCCTTTTAAAGCATTATTCTTGATATTTATTTAAACCCTTTGCTTGGCAGCTAACCTCATAAGACAATTGCAGGCAGAGGCCAGTTCCTCGGAACGCTAAATTTGTCTCCTTCCTTTTGTAATTTTTAAACAATACGTGTGCTTGCCAGTAACTTATCATTTTCTAAAATGATATCAAGATTAAAATAAATATATGAAAAAGTGACCTTGCTGAAATACCAGCATGACTGGAATGTTAACTAAACTTTGTTAAGGTTGGTATAGCAATATAGCATCAGCCCTAAATGGGTATTGTCATATCTGCCATTCATGGCTGTAATTTCAATACTAGTGATGAGCGGGCACTACCATGCTCGGGTGCTCTGTACTTGTACCTAGTGATGAGCGAGCACTATCATGCTCGAGTACTCAGTACTGGTAACTAGTGATGAGCGGGCACTACCATGCTCGGGTGCTCAGTACTGGTAAGTAGTGATGAGCGGGCACTACCATGCTCGGGTGCTCAGTACTTGTAGCAAGTGATGAGCGGGCACTACCATGCTCGGGTGCTCTGTACTTGTAGCTAGTGATGAGTGGGCACTACCATGCTCGGGTGCTCTGTACTTGTAGCTAGTGATGAGCGGGCACTACCATGCTCGGGTGCTCTGTACTTGTAGCTAGTGATGAGTGGGCACTACCATGCTCGGGTGCTCTGTACACGTAATGAGCAGTTGGACGCTCAGATGGGCTCAATTCGTGTACAGAGAATAATGGAAGTCAATGGAGAACTCAAGCATTTTTCTCAAAAATCTTCCGGAAAAATCCTCAAGTTCACCGTTGTCCTCCATTATACTTGGTACACGAGTTGAGCCCGTCCAATTGTCCAACTGCTCATTAAGAGTGCCGAGCATGGTAGTACTTGCTCATGACTATTCATTATCTTTTTAATCATCTTAACAATGACCTCCTACCAAAAATTGCACTAACTAGACTAGCTCCTTCACATAGCTGCTTCAGACTTAGATTGCACAGATTGGAGAGAGATAGATTGGACAGCTCACCACCACTCTTGGCTTCTTTTTGCCCTCCACTTCTGTTCTCCATTTATATAGGCCATTAATTGACAAACCAATCTTCATAACCTGATAATTAGTATGTATAGACATGCCGTCAATCATCAAAATACTTGATCCTTGCCCGATGGTAGAGTTCATGTGGCTATTAAATTATCGCTTTTGCCAGTGACTCGCCTGCCCCAGGGCCTTAGGTGACTCTGTGTCGGGCCGGGGTAGTCAGCGGTGGCGGGGCCCGACTCTGTGACCCTGGTGGAGTCAACTAAAATGGCAGATGGTGGAAATAATGGAGGGAATTATAATTAAGTTTGTGACGCCACCTGTGGTTTTGCGGCTATGTGAGCCACCGCTGCTGGACGTCACTCCCGGGGCCGGTGTTATGGCAGCTGAGGTGTTTCTTGCTCCCCACAGGTGGAGCGATACCACGGGGTGACCGTTAGTAAAGTCTACCGTGGTGTAGTAAGGTAGGGACCGGGTGGACTTCAGCAGCAGGAGAGGGATGGATGGGACTTGTAGTACTCCTGGTTGTATGTTGCAGGGCTCACAGGGCGGTGGA
Organism: Anomaloglossus baeobatrachus; assembly: GCF_048569485.1. Taxonomy (NCBI): domain Eukaryota; kingdom Metazoa; phylum Chordata; class Amphibia; order Anura; family Aromobatidae; genus Anomaloglossus; species Anomaloglossus baeobatrachus. Next base: position 262,261,539 of record NC_134360.1, read on the forward strand.
AGGGAACAGACACAGACAATGATTTCTTTTACTGTCTCCTTTACTTATTTTCAACCGGTGACATTCAGGGAGCCTGTTACAGATGGCGGTGGCGATTCGGTAGCCTGGAAACAGTCAGGGAACTCACACTGGCCAGGTGAGTACAGTAATGAGGCCTGATCCGTACGCTCTGTCTATGCAGGGCCCCGCTGCTTCAGCGATGCTGAGGCCCATTCTGCTGTTCTCTGAGGTAATTTTTACCTCACCCGTATGGCAGGCTGTGTGGACTGACACAGATGCTGCTCTCCCAATTGCGGCTTCAAGTCCTGGGCTCTACAGCTGTTCTCCGGGTGTGGGGTGGACAGGAGACCTGAAGTCCTTTTGTCCTCCGTATGCGACCACCAGTACTCGAGTGGCCCCGAACTCCGGTATTCGGTTTTCAAGCGGTGACTTCGGGGTGAGCTGGCTGTGCTCCACTACCCGGTGTCCTTCTCCTCTTTGCCTCGCTGTGGACCGTGTTTTTCTGGGCTGAGCGATCCGGCTCAGCTCACACACCACACTACTCGAGCGCTCTCCCTCTGAACTTTCCTGACAGACTGACTGGCTCCTCCCCCAGGTCAGAGCTTAAGGAATCTCCCTGCAACTTCCAGATTTAGAGCTCCCTCTGCTGGCCCGGCGGAGAAACTGTGTTTAATGATGGTACTTACTGGCCAATGGACTTCCCCAACTGACTCCAGGCTCAGCATTAACCCTGTTGGGGAGGGCAACACTGTTGTGGCATCCAGACCACATGGGTGCCACACCAGCACAACTCTTCATGTAATCAGCAGATGTGGTGGCAACAACATGAATGCCGTACGCGGACAGAACCATCATACGAACCATCATTCTTTTCCCTTCCAGTTGAGCTTGGCTATTAAACAAGCCCCATTCTGTTTCCCTTTCAGTTTGACATCTGATTGATCCTATTTTATATAAAGTAGTAGCATTGTTTCTCCTTTGGTCTCCAATATAAGGATCAGATAGTCATACTTATCCAATCTCAATGCCACTTTGTAAAGATTCAGAGCTGATGGTCTTGGGTGCGATGACATGCAGATATTACGTCATGTTGGAACATTGGACCTGAGCATGCTGCGTATGCACCCTCCCCGGAGCCTTGTAGGCAGGTTGCTGGATGTCTATATACTATAATGAGGGCAGTTTCTTCTGATCCAATTCAGAGCTCTTTATGTAACACAGCTCGTGGAGTGCAGCATTAGTATAACACATACGTAGATCTTTGTAATCTCTCATGTTAAGGCCAAACTTGTTGAAACGAGATGTTCTATAGTAATTGTGAAAATATCTATTGTGGTCAAGAGAATAGTTTTTTGTCTTGGATTTCGACAAAACAGAATTAAGGAAATTTGACCACAGGTCTTTTTACAGCTCTACCAGTAAGGAAAAGCCATTTTTAAATTAATCCATTTAAATAATGTTTTTTGTTTTTTCCAAAGAGTCTGATTCGCGACCCTTAAATCTATCGACACAATTGTAATAATTATTTTTTTTTATTGTATCTTTGCTTCCTTAAACGCAAAATAATGCAAAGGTGTAAAGTTTTCGTCAAATTTTTGTAACCACCTTGTTCCTTTAAAACCTCATCGAGACATCCTTGAAGCATAGTCCGAGTGTGAGCGACCCTCTTAAAGTAGTCTGTAGACTACTTTGATACATATAGGGTGTAGAAGCCACAAAGAAGAACACAATTTTAGCTAAACCCTATTGTTAAATACACTATAATGCTAATTTGATCTGTGAGGTAATGTATACAGGTATGTAGTCTACATGTACTCTCTGTATTGAGGTCATTGATCTTTGCCAACCACTCATGGATTGAGTTTGTTTATCCTAACCTGCCGGGTTAAGAGGTTATAAGAGACTTGAAGTACTGGGCTATGCTGTAAATCTTCATAATTGTTAGTCGTATCATGACCTCTTTCCTTGTCTTCTGCTTATCCGTTGGGCAGGAAATTATTTGTCACACGCCACCCTGCTCACAAGATATTTTTGTCAAATGTTGAGGTTGTATGAGCAAGTCTCCACTAAAGGAAAAACAAACAAAAATCAATGTTGTAACCACGTAGCTATACCCTGTGTACACATAATATGGCTTCAGGCCCCACTTTTGAGGTCCAAAAGTTTTAGTCTTTAAGTGCCTGACTCGATACACCTCTTTATACGACAAGGACAACCATTTATTTGAGTGGCCGGCGTGTAATATTACTCTTCTCCAGCATCGCCTGCCATTGTGGCTCACTGCAACTTTACTCTACTCCAAAAATAGCTGGGGGGGGGGGGGTTGCAGCCAGTCTGGGACATTCATCAGGCCATGTTCTCGTGATGCCATAGCACTGCGTTTTTTTTGCTTCAGTTTTCTGAATTCTTTGTAAAAATTGTTCCTTATTTACCATATTTTCAGAAAATCATAGAAATAAAATGCAGTGCAGTCGTATCATGTGAACATTCCTCACTTTAAAAAAGTGGTTGTCTTGATGAGATCTGGCAATTGGTTCATGGCAGATTAAGGCTGGCCACATACAATACGGCCAATCTCTCATTTGGCCGGAAGTCGGCTATTTCTTCCAACTTCCCATACACATTGATCAGCATTCATGTGTTTTCAAAGGTGAAGAGTGGAGAAAACCACTGCCAAAGTACTCAAGCATAGTCTTCTCTCCTAAATATGAAAAAGGGTTTAGCGGCATTCAAACTTCACGACCCTTATCTGCCTCCAAATCATCTGTCAGAAGAGAGTCAAAAGGCCGCATTATACTGTCAGGTGACCACACCATGCCGATATTGACGGGTTTGGACAATTTTAGTCTAAATGTGTATTGGGGTCTTAAGAAGGGATGTGCCCTGGGATGTTCAATGTGTGCAGGAGCTGACAATGTCCCTTTCCCATCGTAAACTGTTCCACAATGTTGCACTTTTTCTTTTTTTTCATTACTTTTCTTTCTTTTCGTCACTTTTCTTTCTTTCTCTCCATTACTTTTTTCAGCCCTTGTGCATGGATTAGTTTTCCTCGGTAAGACCTCACGTGTCATAAAGCTCCATTTCACAGGCTTTGTGACTGTTCCTGACGTTTATATCTAGAGAGCTGGGTATTAGGAAAAGCTTGTTAACCTCTTAAGGTGATTTACTGTGGATTTCTGCCGGAATTGATCTTCTTTTCATTGGAAGGAAATGTAAAATCCTTACAGCTGAGGAGTGTCTGGCTGCCCACTGATTTGTTTTTGCACATTTTATGTACACGTCTCACTTTCACTGCAAGTTGTAAATCTTACTGTTTTAATTAGTTACACGTTTTGTGATTTTCAGAGGACCACCAAACCCCCAGATTTATATATTATAATTCTAAGCATTTTACATTGTGTGTGGATATACTGTATATATAATAAATTATATACGTGTGTGTGTGTGTGTGTGTGTGTGTGTGTGTGTGTGTGTGTGTGTGTATGGGTGTGTGAATTTGTACAGACCAAAAGTTTGGACACACCTTCTCATTCAAAGAGTTTTCTTTATTTTCATGACTCTGAAAATTGTAGATTCACATTGAAGGCATCAAAACTATGAATTACCACATGTGGAATGAAATACTTAACAAAAAAGTGTGAAACAACTGAAAATATGTCTTATATTCAAGGTTCTTCAAAGTAGCCACCTTTTGCTTTGATTACTGCTTTGCACACTCTTGGCATTCTCTTGCTAAGCTTCAAGAGGTAGTCACCGGAAATGGTCTTCACTTCACAGGTGTGCCCTGTCAGGTTTAATAAGTGGGATTTCTTGCCTTATAAATGGGGTTGGGATCATCAGTTGTGTTGTGCAGACGTCTGGTGGATACACAGCTGATTGTCCTACTGAATAGACTGTTAGCTGCTTTTTTTTTTTGCCATAATACAAATTCTAAGTAAAGAAAAACGAGTGGCCATCATTACTTTAAGAAATGAAGGTCAGTCAGTCCGAAAAATTGGGAAAACTTTGAAAGTGTCCCCAAGTGCAGCGGCAAAAACCATCAAATGCTACAAAGAAACTGGCTCACATGAGGACCGCCCCAGGAAAGGAAGACCAAGAGTCACCTCTGCTGCGGAGCATAAGTTTATCTGAGTCACCAGCCTCAGAAATTGCAGGTTAACAGCTCAGATTAGAGACCAGGTCAATGCCACACAGAGTTCTAGCAACAGACACATGTGTAGAACAACTGTTAAGAGGAGACTTTGTGCAGCAGGCCTTCATGGTAAAATAGCTGCTAGGAAACCACTGCTAAGGACAGGCAACAAGCAGAAGAGACTTGTTTGGGCTAAAGAATACAAGGAATGGACATTAGACCAGTGGAAATCTGTGCTTTGTTCTGATGAGTCCAAATTTGAAATCTTTGGATCCAACCACCGTGTCATTGTGTGACGCAGAAAAGGTGAACGGATGGACTCTACATGCCTGGTTCCCACCGTGAAGCATGGAGGAGGTGGTGTGGGGGTGCTTTGCTGGTGACAATGTTGGGGATTTATTCAAAATTGAAGGCATACTGAACCTGCATGGCTACCACAGCACCTTGCAGCAGCGTGCTAGTCCATCCGGTTTGCGTTTAGTTGGACCATTGTTTATTTTTCAACAGGACAATGACCCCAAACACACCTCCAGGCTTTGTAAGGGCTATTTAACTAAGAAGGAGAGTGATGAGGTGCTACGCCAGATGACCTGGCCTCCACAGTCACCAGACCTGAACCCAGTCAAGATGGTTTGGGGTGAGCTGGATCGCAGAGTGAAGGCAAAAGGGACAACAAGTGCTAAGCATATCTGGGAACTCCTTCAAAACTGTTGGAAGACCATTTCCGGTGACTACCTCTTGAAGCTCATCAAGAGAATGCCAAGAGTGTGCAAAGCAGTAATCAAAGAAAAAGGAGGCTACTTTGAAGAACCTAGAATATAAGACATATTTTAAGTTGTTTCACACTTTAAGTATTTCATTCCACATGTTTTAATTCATAGTTTTGATGTCTTCAATGTGAATCTACAATTTTCAGTCATGAAAATAAAGAAAACTCTTTGAATGAGAAGGTGTATCCAAACATTTGGTCTGTACTGTGTGTATACATACATACATACATACATACACATATATATATATATATATATATATATATATATATATATATATATATATATATATATATATATATATATATATATATATACTGTACTCTTTTGCAGACTCCAACAGGTTTTATTATATAATATATATATATATATATATATATATATATATATATATATATACAGTCAGGTCCAGAAATATTTGGACAGTGACACAAGTTTTGTTATTTTAGCTGTTTACAAAAACATGTTCAGAAATACAATTATATATATAACATGTGCTGAAAGTGCACACTCCCAGCTGCAATATGAGAGTTTTCACATCCAAATCGGAGAAAGGGTTTAGGAATCATAGCTCTGTAATGCATAGCCTCTTTTTCAAGGGACCAAAAGTAATTGGACAAGGGACTCTAAGGGCTGCAATTAACTCTGAAGGAGTCTCCCTCGTTAACCTGTAATCAATGAAGTAGTTAAAGGGTCTGGGGTTGATTACAGGTGTGTGGTTTTGCATTTGGAAGCTGTTGCTGTGACCAGACAACATGCGGTCTAAGGAACTTTCAATTGAGGTGAAGCAGAACATCCTGAGGCTGAAAAAAAAGAAAAAATCCATCAGAGAGATAGCAGACATGCTTGGAGTAGCAAAATCAACAGTCGGGTAAATTCTGAGAAAAAAGGAATTGACTGGTGAGCTTGGGAACTCAAAAAGGCCTGGGCGTCCACGGATGACAACAGTGGTGGATGATCGCTGCATACTTTCTTTGGTGAAGAAGAACCCGTTCACAACATCAACTGAAGTCCAGAACACTCTCAGTGAAGTAGGTGTATCTGTCTCTAAGTCAACAGTAAAGAGAAGACTCCATGAAAGTAAATACAAAGGGTTCACATCTAAATGCAAACCATTCATCAATTCCAAAAATAGACAGGCCAGAGTTAAATTTGCTGAAAAACACCTCATGAAGCCAGCTCAGTTCTAGAAAAGTATTCTATGGACAGATGAGACAAAGATCAACCTGTACCAGAATGATGGGAAGAAAAAAGTTTGGAGAAGAAAGGGAACAGCACATGATCCAAGGCACACCACATCCTCTGTAAAACATGGTGGAGGCAACGTGATGGCATGACCATGCATGGCTTTCATTGGCACTGGGTCACTTGTGTTTATTGATGACATAACAGCAGACAAGAGTAGCCGGATGAATTCTGAAGTGTACAGGGATATACTTTCAGCCCAGATTCAGCCAAATGACGCAAAGTTGATCGGACGGCACTTCATAGTACAGATGGACAATGACCCCAAGCATACAGCCAAAGCTACCCAGGAGTTCGTGAGTGCAAAAAAGTAGAACATTCTGCAATGGCCAAGTCAATCACCAGATCTTAACCCAATTGAGCATGCATTTCACTTGCTCAAATCCAGACTTAAGACGGAAAGACCCACAAACAAGCAAGACCTGAAGGCTGCGGCTGTAAAGGCCTGGCAAAGCATTAAGAAGGAGGAAACCCAGCGTTTGGTGATGTCCATGGGTTCCAGACTTAAGGCAGTGATTGCCTCCAAAGGATTCGCAACAAAATATTGAAAATAAAAATATTTTGTTTGGTTTATTTGTCCAATTACTTTTGACCTCCTAAAATGTGGAGTGTTTGTAAAGAAATGTGTACAATTCCTACAATTTCTATCAGATATTTTTGTTCAAACCTTCAAATTAAACGTTACAATCTGCACTTGAATTCTGTTGTAGAGGTTTCATTTCAAATCCAATGTGGTGGCATGCAGAGCCCAACTCGCGAAAATTGTGTCACTGTCCAAATATTTCTGGACCTAACTGTATATACCTGTTGGAGTCTGCAAAAGACCTGAGACTGGGATGGAGATTTGTCTTCCAACAAGACAATCATCCCAAACATAAAGCAAAATCTACATTGGAATGGTTCACAAATAAACGTTTCCAGGTGTTAGAATGGCCAAGTCACAGTCCAGACCTGAACCCAATCGAGAATCTGTGGAAAGAGCTGAAAACTGCTGTTCACAAACGCTCTCCATCCACCCTCACTCAGCTCGAGCTATTTGCCAAGGAAAAATGGGCAAGAATTTCAATATTTCGATGTGCAAAACTGATAGACATGCCCCAAGCGACATGCAGCTGTATTCGCAGCAAAAGGTGGCGGTACAAAGTATTAACTTAAAGAGGATGAATAATATTGCACGCCCCACTTTTCAGTTATATATTTTTAAAAAAGTTTAAAATAAGCAATACATTTCGTTTAACTTCACAATTGTGTTCCACTTGTTGTTGATTCTTCACCAGAACATTAAAATTGTAATCTTTATGTTTGAAGCCTGAAATGTGAGTAAAGGTTGACAAATGCAAGGGGGCCGAATACTTTCGTAAGGCACTGTGTGTGTGTGTGTGTGTGTGTGTGTGTGCGTGTGTGTGTGCGTGTGTGCGTGTGTGCGTGCCCATTTTGATATAGTTGTCCGATACTGGCCTTAAAAAATGCCAAAAGTCATGAGATTTTGGTGCAGCTACGCAAAATCTTTACACCATAAAACACTTAGAACATTTACAACGTAACTCACTTGATGATTGTACCACAGTCAGACTCTGGCTGGCCCACAAGAGAACCGCAGAATTCTCCGGTGGGCCCCTTTGCAGTAGTATGTAACTTACCCCCCCCCTAAACATGATCAGTACTTGGTACAATACACTTGCTTCACTATGTACAGACAAAGAAAGCATCTCATCATTCATTTTACAAACTATCCAGTATATTATTATATAAAAGCATGGGTAAATTTGTTAATGTAATATTTGCGTGTAGTTGATCAGTGGGCTCTCAGAGACCATGTTACCAATAAGCCCCTGCTGCCCCAATCTGACTCTGGCACAGTGCTTGTTGCTGTGTTGCCATTGTAAATGTCCAGCAATTATGATGGCTACTTTGCCAGGGGACCTTTTGCGTTCATTAGGCCCTTTCATGACATTGCATTGACCCAGTAATCTCAAGAGGCGCCTAGGATGCTATCGCTTCGCACCACCGTGGTCCTGCTACCGCGAAGTACCAACCTAATCTCTCTTTTTGCTTTATTCCCGTGTTGTTTTTTTTCCAGCTATTTTTTTCCATCTGATTTCGTTCCTTAGCTTTTGTATATCTTAGTGAAAATACAGCCTAGTTATATCAATTCGCATTGAAGTTTGCACCTGAGCAATGAATCTGTATAATTAGGGGTGCAATATATATGTAACCGCTCAAAGGAAATGGCATGTGAGGATGCAATAACTATTTTAATTCTTGGATTGAAATAATTGGCAACTCCCAATTTTTCTAACGATAATGAATATACCGTGGGTGGGATGTAGCACTATGTAGGTTTAATTAAAAGAATATCCTTCTGCAGGCATACGGCTTCCTTTTTTTGTTACAACACTATGTAATTGGGAAATTATTGGCAACGTTTCAGGCAAAAAAAGCATAACGTAGTAATGGCCACCTGTACATGGAGACGTGCGTGCTTTTAGGAAACTCTGTGGCTGATGTGCTGGGGAAGTGCCTAGCCAATGTATCTGGTACGCCATCACACATACAGTGGGTACAGAAAGTATTCAGACCCCTTTTAAATTTTTCACTCTGTTTCATTGCAGCCATTTGGTAAATTCAAAAAAGTAAATTTTTTTCTCATTAATGTACACTTTTCCCCCCCATCCCCCATCTTGACAGAAAACAAACAAAGGTAGAAATTTTTGCAAATTTATTGAACATGAAAAACTGAAATATCACATGGTCATAAGTATTAAGCCCCTTTGCTCAGTATTGAGTAGAAGCGCCCTCCTTTTGAGCTAGTACAGCCATGAGTCTTCTTGGGATCCTAGATTTGGGGATCCTCTTTCATTCTTCCTTGAATATCTTCTCCAGTTCCGTCAGGTTGAATGTTGAACGTTGGTGGACAGCCATTTTCAGGTCTCTCCGGAGATGCTCAATTGGGTTTAGGTCAGGGCTCTGGCTGGGCCGGTCAAGAATGGTCCCAGAGTTGTTCTGAAGCCGTTCCTTTGTTATTTAAGCGGTGTGCTTAGGGTCATTGTCTTGTTGGAAGGTGAACCTTCGGCCAAGTCTGAGGTCCAGAGCATCTGGAAGAGGGTTTCTTCCAGGGTATCTCTGTATTTGGCCGCATTCATCTTTCCTTCAATTTCAATCAGTCGTCTTGTCCCTGCAGCTGAAAAATATCTTCATAGCATGATGCTGTCACCACCATGTTTCACTGTTGGGATTGTTTTGGGCAGGTGATGAGCAGTGCCTGGTTTTCTCCACACATACCGCTTAGAATGATCACCAAAAATTTCTATCTTTGTCTCATTAGGCCAGAGAATCTTATTTCTCATTGTCTGGGAGTCCTTTGTGTGTTGTTTTTTTTGTTTTTTTTTGTTTTTTTTTGCAAACTCTATGCGGCTTTCATATGTCTTGCAGTGAGGAGAGGCTTCTGTCGGGCCACTCTGCCATAAAGTCCCAACTGGTGGAGGCTGCAGTGATGGTTGACTTTTTGTGGAACTTTCTCCCATCTCCCTACTGCATCTTTGGATCTCAGGCACAATGATCTTGGGGTTCTTCTTTACCTCTCTCACCAAGGCTCTTCTCACATGTTTGCTCAGTTTGGCTGGACGGCCAGTTCTGGTGGTGCCAAACTTCTTCCATTTAAGGATTATGGAGGTTACTGTGCTCTTAGGAACATTGAGTACTGCAGAAATTCTTTTGTAACTTTGGCCAGATCTGTGCCTTGCTACAATTCTGTCTCTGAGCTCCTTGGGCAGTTCCTTTGACCTCATGATTCTCATTTGGAGTGACATGCAGTGTGAGCTGTGAGGTCTTAAATAGACGGGTGTGCGCCTTTCCAAATCACGTCCTATCAGTGTAATTACACACAGCTGGACTCCAATGAAGGAGTAGAACCATCTCAAGGAGGATCACAAGGAAATGGACAGCATGTGACTTAAATATGAGTGTCTGAGCAAAGGGGCTGAATACTTATGGGATATTTCAGGTTTTCTTGTTTAATAAATTTGCAAATATTTCTACATTTGTTTTTTTCTGTCGAGATGGGGTGCAGAGTATACATTAATGAGAAAAAAATGAACTTTTTTGAATTTACCAAATGGCTGCAATGAAACAGTGAAAAACTTAAAGGGATCTGAATACTTTCTGTACCCACTGTACAACAGAGAACAACATTGCTTTTTTTTTTCTGACGTTAATCCCTCCAGCCCCAGAGCGTTTTCCGTTTTTTTTTGTTTTTTTGCTCCCCTTCTTCTGAGAGCCGTAACTTTTTTATTTTTTTGAGTCAATCTTGCCATATGAGGGCTTGTTTTTTGCAGGATGAGTTGTACTTTTAAATGAAACTATATATTTTATCATAGTGTACTGGAAAACAGCAAAATAATTCCAAGTGTGGAAAGACTGCAAAAAAAAGTGTGATCGCACAATAGCTTTTGGGATATTTTATTCACAGTGTTCACTATATGGTAAAACTGATGTGTTGTTGTGATGCCTGAGGTCGGTGCGAGTTTGTAGACACCAAACATGTATAGGTTTACTTGTATCTAAGGGGTTAAAAAAAATTCACAAGCCTGTCCAATAAAAGTGGCATACGTTTTGCGCCATTTTCCGAAACCCATAGCGTTCTCATTTTTTGGGATCTATGGCTTAGTAACTGCTTATTTTTTGCGTCTCGAGCTGATGTTTCTAATGGTATCATTTTTGCGCAGATGCTACGTTTTGATCGCCTGTTATTGCATTTTGCGCAAAACGTGCGGTGACCAAAAAACTTAATTTTGGCGTTTGGAATTTTTTTGCCGCTACGCAGTTTGCCAATCAGATTAAATAATTTTACATTTTGATAGATCGGGCATTTCTGAATGCGGCGATACCAAATATGTATATATTTTTTTTATTTTTTCAACCCTTTAATTTTCAATGGGGTGAAAGGGGGGTGATTTGAACCTTTTTTTTAGTTTTTTTTTTTAAAACTTTTTTTCTTCTTCTTCTTTTACTAGTCCCCCTAGGGGGCTATATGGATCAACAATCCGATCGCTTTTCCATATCTGTAGATCTCTGCTACAGAGCTGAGAACTGGCACTGAGAGAAAGTGACTCATGTTAGCTACAGGCGTCATCACATGACCCTGTGCTACCATGGCAACCACCGAAAGTCACGTGATCACGCACATGACTTCCGGTGGGGGCGGCGGTAAGTAAAAGTAATGGCCGCACACATAGACATCTCGCTGCCAGACTTTGGCAGCGAGATCTAAGGGGTTAAAAGTTGCAGGTGGAAGTAATTCTACTCGTAACTTGCAGACACACGTCAGCTGTTAAAACAGCTGATATGTGCGCGGATCGCTGCGACCTACCCACGGCAGGGGGCGGGGATTAACCTCACACGATCCATTACGGATAGATCAGTCATTGGTCGTGAAGGGCTTAAAGGGGTTCTCCGGGGAGGTAAAAAATTCTTCCAGGCCCCGGGTAATCACTGCAGGGAAGCAGATATTATTAGAGGGCTGGGAAATGTCCCAGCAAATCCATCCGATTAAAGGGAACCCGTCACCAAATTTGGCGACTATAAGCTGCGGCCCCCACCACTGACCACTTGTATACAATATTCCAGAATACTGTATATAAGAGCCCAGGCCCGCTGTATAATGCAAAAAACATTTTTAAAATACTCACCTAGGGGGCAGTCCAGTTCGATGGGGGTTGCTACTCTCCGATCCGGTGCCTCCTCTCTACGGTGATCGCCGTCCTCCTTCTTCTGAGGCGTGTGTGCATGATGCGTCCTATGTCATCTATATTGGCCGAAATTAAGGTCCTGTGCAGGTGCACTTTGATCTTCCGTGCTTATGGCAAATCAGTGTATTGTAGTGCACATGCGCGGGCATTCTTTATCCTTTCCTCGTGCCTGCGCATTACAGTACTTTGCTCTGCCCTCAGCCAGGCAGATCAAAGTGCGCCTGCGCAGAGCACAATGGAGGCCTCTGTGTGCATGACGTAGATGCGTCATCCACACTGGGTGGGATAGAAGGAGGACAGCGATCACCACAGAGAGGAGGCGCTGAACCGGAGAGCAGCAACACCTATCGGACTGGACCGCCCTTTAGGTGAGTATTATAAAGGTGTGTTTTACGTTATACAGCGGCCTGGTCTCTTATATACAGTATTCTGGAATGCCGTATATAAGAGCTCAGTGGTGGTGGCCGCAGCTTATAGTCGCCAAATCTGGTGACAGGTTCCCTTTAAAATAGGGAAATCGACTCCCCATTAAAAGCATCCACATGAACAACTAATTATTCTCAGCTCTGCTAGGTCTGCAGCATAGAAATCTGTGACTCTATCACAACTGCAGCACCCAGTAAACTAAGTGACTCATCCCTGGGATCAGGCTCCCTGTCCCTACTTCATGCTGCTGTCAGATTACATACCAAAATCCGGCTGCCAAATTCCCTTTATAAACTGCTACTTCAGTCATATTTTATGATCGCAGAACCAGCTCTTCAAGTTAAGTGATGGGTAATACAGACTGTGCTAGCTTGTGTTTTGGGTGGTACCAATCTGTTGGCGTTTCTTCCGAGTGCCAGGTTTTTTTTTGTTTTTTTTTTTTTTTCTTTTTTAAATCACAGCATCAATCCTCCCAACTTTTACTTCCTGGTGCGAGACTCTTTCCTGCCAAAGGAAGCATTAATCAATTGTCTTCAGTCTGTGAGATGATGTCAGCCGTCTGTTCTGGTTGCGAGGTATGTTTATGTACATGATGTCAGCAAACACGAGAGATCACTCCCATGCCCTAAAGGGCACAGACCTAATTTGAGTCTGATTTATGTTTAAAATGTACAGATCTGTAATACAGCACCCATAAAACCTGCAGGTTGTACGGATTGGTGATACAGCCGGGTGCATTGATAGAACAAATAAAAAAATCTACATTTCATTTCATCCTGATGAAGATTGTTCTTCGAAACGTGTCAACGGGAAAAAAAAAACACTTTTCAAGAAGTCCTGATTTCTGTTTAATCATTGGATCTTTGGTAGCACAGATTTTAACCTGTTCTACTCTTTTTGGTTTATAGTTCAGTATAGTATCCTACCACTCGTCGTATGTCTTTGGGGGCTTGAAGGCATCTGCCTTTTTGAGGGGATGACTTTTGCTGAAGATGTTGGATTTAGGTCTTATTCCCCTAAAGATACATAAGATTTCGGGGTCCGCAGGTGTTTATCATGTAATGTGCTTGCTCGGCAAGTCACGGGAGCCTTGGCTGTCAGATAATCTTTAGGAGATAGATAATGTCTCCAGCCAGATTTACATTTCCATTGTTCTTGCACGATTTCTCCAGGTTATTCAATGAGCAATTTTTTTCTTTCGGCAGATTTGTAGCTCGGTTCACCGGCCATTAGGATATTAGATGAATCAATTTACTCCGTTGTGCTCTGTGGACTGTAGAATCATGTAAAAAAGACCCGCTGCCCTCTATACTGAAAGATTAGATTAGAAAGAGTAAGACTGGTTTCTGGATGAGCACAGGATCCACAATGCGTCTCGGAGGAAGATGAATTCATGCAAACGTAATGTCTTGAAATATTCCTCCCATATTGCAGCATGTTACATTTCAGTGGGGTATGTGCCGCAGACTGGGCCTTTGCATACATTCAATGTGTTATTAGATAATCAGAACAAATGAGGATTGTCGCCACTGATGCATGAACACAAACGTTTAATCCTATTAGTCTATCATGTGTATTTCCAACATAAAGTGCCGCCACTTTATGGTTAAGAGCGCAGTATGCACGCAAAACGCGTCAGAGTACCTTCTCCACTGCATATGGTTTTTAAATTTTGGAATTTTGAATATTTTATTTTTTTTCTTCACTTTGTGCCGATCTTTTTTTCTATTTTTCTCTTTTGTAGGACGTTGCACCTTCAGAATGGTTGAATTATTCCCATTTAAAGAATATGAAAACTTTGTACATTAACAATAATATTTTGATATTTTTAAGGCACCATTCCAGGGTTTTTCGTACATTTAAAGTACCACTCCAGGGATGAAAAAATATGATGTCCCATGACCCTAGTCTTGCACTCACTTACTACCGTTTTCATCCTTTCTCAGCACTGCCCTGATCCTGCGGCACCATCATTTGCTCGTAACTTCTGACTGGCCAAAAGTCAGACGTTATGTCACAAGCTCTCAATACAATTCTATGAGAGCCAGATTGAGGCTCATATAGACTTTTATTATGATTTGACCTCTGGTGTGATCCATAAAACACTGGAGCTGCCGGCAGGTCACAAATCACAGGAGACCGATGAGAGCGACGCTGGAAAAAAATGAAACCAGCGGCAGGTGAGTAGGAAGCAGGGGACTTATAATTAAAGCATCACACAGTGCAAACAAATAAAAAAAACAACAAAACAATAGAGTAGTTGTCACGAACCACCGGGGGAGTCACTCAGAAATCCCCCGTGCTGGCCACCAATGTCACGATCGGGGGGTAACAAGCGGGAGTTACACCCCTCCTTTATACCTCCCGACCGACAGACAGAGCACATGACGCGCTCTCTAGCGCCCCTCTTATAGTCAGGCTAATTATGGAATTGCCCGAAAATAAGCAAGGAGGCCGCTATTCTCCTGTGCCGATGATTGAAGGGCTCCCGGTGAGAGTGAGGTGTATATTCCCCCGACTCCAGCAGACGGAATATACAAAAACCTCCTCCAATCTCCCCGGCTGCCCACAATAATCCTTGGCACAAACTTGCTGCCACCAACCGACTTACGGTAACTATTAGCCGAGCACACAGACGTGGGATTCAAGATCGAGATAACAGAACAGCCCAAGATTAATTATATAATTTAATCAGCCTAAAGCACACTAGAAACTAAAAGATATACAATAGGAAATCTACAGAATATACATAGGTCAGATTACAGTTACAGGCAAGGTATGGATTACAAACAGGCATACAGTTCGAGCAGTTACCTTGTGCGTCTGGCCACAGGGGGGCGCCGTAGACCAGGTTTCCAGGATCTCCCTCACAGGTCTTCCCCGACCTGGCCCCCGAGCAAAAGAACACTGGGAAAATGGCCGAATTGGGGTTATCAACCTGGTCAGATCCCTGTCCCCTCCTACCTTCGTGGCCTCACAGGGAAGCACTGCCACTCCCCCGGCCCTGAGTTAGAATAATATTCCCAGGGGAATATTAATCATAACTTTGCCTGGGAACGTCGTAGGCAGACGCCAATGCTCTCATTGTGACAGTTATGAATTTAGCTGCAGAACGAGGGGACTCGTGGCTTGTCTGCTAATTCCCCACTGGCCGATATCATGCCTGGGGTATTTCCCCAGGTCCTACTCACATAAAAAGGGTGTGCCAGCATCGTCCGCATGCGGAGACACCATTTTGATGCCTGCCATTTTTATCAGAAATATGGCTTGCGAGATATTAATCATATTTTACCGGAGTCGGTCTGTCTGGTGGCTTCAATAGCCTGGTAATGAGTTGTGAGCCTGGTAATGAGTTGTGACCCTGTAACAGGAGTTCCTGGCAGGGGGTCATCCTGCGTCCATTGTTCACAGGTTATCTAATCTCCATATCACAGGAGATGGCCATTGGATGTGTTGCTGGGATGTGACACCTTCCCAGATGTTTGAAATCTGAGAACAAGAAGGGAGGGGGCGCTACCATGGAGTGATGAGAGCGATTATGACTGGAAATCATAATTCCTCTTCATATCCCAGGATTTTCCTCACACCTCCCCCCTTTTGAGGGCGCTAGGGGGCAGCACACTCCGGAGTTCCCCCGTGCGCCCATCCGCGACCTCTCCTTGTCGGGACAGCCCGTCTGCGTTACCGTGGTCACGGCCCCTTTTGTGGCGAATGGTGAAGTTGTATTGCTGGAGCGCAAGGCTCCATCGCAACAACCTCCCATTCGTCCCGGAGATGGTTTGTAACCAGCTAAGGGGATTGTGGTCCGTCTCCACGATGAAGTTGCGCCCATATAGATAGGGTTGCAGACGCTGCAGGGCCCACACTATGGCCAGGCATTCCTTTTCCATCGTGGAGTAGGCCACTTCCCTAGGTAAAAGCTTCCTGCTTAGGTACAAGACTGGGTGCTCTTAGCTCACAGAATCCACCTGGCTGAGCACCGCACCGAGGCCGAAGTCACTGGCGTCGGTCTGTACTACAAACGGGCACGTGAAGTCGGCTGCCTGTAGCACAGGCGGGCTGGACAGGGCGTCCTTTAGGGCCCGGAAGGCTGTCTCGCAGTCCACTGTCCAATTGACTGCAGAGGGCAGCTTCTTCTTGGTGAGGTCCGTCAGGGGCTTTGCCAGGCTACTATAGTGTGGAATAAATCTACTATAGTGCCCGGCGGTCCCCAAGAAGGACATCACCTGCTTCTTGGTCCTGGGGGTGGGCCAGGATGCGATGGCCTCCACTTTCTCAGGCTCGGGCTTCAGGGTTCTCCCGCCTACCCGGTGACTGAGGTACTGGACCTCGCTCATGGCCAGCTGACACTTTCCCAGCTTGATGGTCAAACCTGCCTGGTGGATCCGCCTGAGCACCTGTGCTAGATGCTCTAGGTGGTCCTCCCAGGTGGGACTGAAGATGGCAATGTCATCCAGGTATGCGGCCGCGTACCCTTCAAGTCCCTTGAGCAGGGTGTTGACCATCCGCTGGAAAGTGGCAGGGGCATTCCTCATCCCGAATGGCATCACCGTGGACTCTTACAGTCCAAATGGGGTAATAAAGGCAGAGCGTTCCCTGACCTTGCGAGTCAGGGGGATCTGCCAATATCCCCGGCTCAGATCCATGGTGGTCAGGTACTGAGCCCCGGCCAACTGATCGAGCAGGTCATCGATGCGTGGCATTGGGTACGCATCGGCAACCGTGACAGCATTGAGCCCCCTGTAGTCCACGCAGAACCGAGTGTTTCGGTCCTTCTTGGGGACGAGGACTACAGGCGAGGCCCAAGCGCTGTTGGATGCCTGGATCACCCCCAGCTTCAGCATCTCGTCAATCTCCTGGAGCATGTGTTGCTGCACCTCCAGTGAGACCCGATATGCTGAACGCCGGATCGGGGGATGATCCCCAGTGTCCACGTGATGGACGGCCAAGTCAGTCCATCCGGGCTGGTTGGTAAACAACCCCCGGAAGGGCTGTAGGGTGGCCCACAGCTGGGACCGTTGGTCCTCCAAAAGCTGGTGGCCAACCTCCACATCCTCAATGGATCCACCTGCCCTAACCTGGGCTAGCATATCCAAGAGGGTTTCCGCTTCTCCCTCCTCGGGCAGGTTGCACACGGGGAGCGTACACTCCTCCCGCTCATGATGTGCCTTCATCATGTTCACATGGAAGGGCTTCCGCCTTCCACGGGCAGGGTCCAGGGTTACCAGGTAGGTTACAGGGTTGAGCTGCTGGTACACGAGGTATGGGCCTTCCCAGGCTGCCTGAAGCTTGTCCTGTGATACGGGGACCAGTACCCACACCTTTTGACCCACTTGGTAGATCCTCTCACAAGCATTCTGGTCGTACCAACGCTTCTGATCGGCCTGGGCTTGAGCCATATTGTCGTGTACTAGCTATGTCAAGGCCTGCATTTTGTCCCGGAAGCGCATGACATACTCGATAACCGACACTCCAGGGGTAGCCAAATCCCCTTCCCAAGCCTCTTTCACCAGAGCCAGGGGGCCCCGAACACGTCGCCCGTACAGGAGCTCAAACGGTGAGAATCCCGTTGAGGCCTGTGGAACCTCCCGGTAAGCAAATAACAGGTGTGGGAGATACCGCTCCCAGTCACGCCCGTGGGAGTCGACCAACATCTTAAGCATCTGCTTTAAGGTGCCATTGAACCGCTTGCACAGGCCATTAGTCTGTGGATGGTACGGGCTGGCCACCAGATGTTGCACCTGGACTTGCTTACAGAGGGCCTCCATCAGCTGTGACATGAATTGGGTTCCCCGGTCAGTGAGCATTTCCTGGGGAATACCCACTCGGGAGAAAATCTCCAGCAATGCGGTGGCCACCTTGTCAGCCCGAATGGTCGACAAGGCCACCGCTTCAGGGTACCGGGTGGCATAGTCCACTACCGTCAGTATGAAGCGTTTCCCGGAGCTGCTGGCGATGGCCATCGGGCCGACCAGATCCACAGCCACCCTCCTGAAAGGCTCATCGATGATGGGCAGAGATACCAGTGGGGCTTTGGGGCGTGGCCCCGCCTTCCCCACTCTGACAGATGTCACACGAACGGCAGTAGGCAACCACATCGGCCCCCATTTTTGGCCAGTAGAAATGCTGGTTTAACCTGGCTTTGGTCTTAGCGATCCCTAGGTGTCCGGCCATCGGAATCTCATGTGCGATCCGCAACAACTCCGTCCGGAACGGATAGGGTACCACCAACTGTCAGTCCCTGGGCCACGCCTCCATTGAACCCTGCTGGACCGCGACCCGGTACAGCCGTCCTTGGTCCCAGACCACTCGCTCCGGGTCCGAGTCCGAGAGAGGCTGTGCCGCCTGCTCCTTAAGAGCTTTCAGGCTGTCGTCAGCTTCTAACGCTGCCTGAAACCCCTGACTAGATGTGGCCAGAATCGACGAGACTGTCACATCTTCGGTCAGTACCTCGAAACCTGTGTCCTGGCCTCCGCCTGACTCGGCTGCCACTTGGTCAGAAGGGGAAGAGCTATCGGACCTCCGGGAGGCCCCTTGGCTTCCAGCACTCCCACTGCGGGTGACAGCGGCCACAGCCGCTGCGACCGTGGGTCGTGCCTGCTTCTCCTCCGTTCCTGACCAAGTCGCCGGTTCAGGCAGACCTACCTGGCTTCCTGACACGCCGGTTGTGGGGGAACCCTGCACCGAGATCTTACCTGGGAGCACTTCCGCTCCTGGACCGGCCCCAATCTCACCTGCCTGTTCCCCCCCCCTGCAGCAACAAAACCCCGCTGTGAAATCTCTGGGGACCCCACATTTGCTGTGGTAGCCGCCCCCACCCCACACACTGGTTCTCCCCCTGCAGCACCCTGCTCTCTGCTTATCCTTGCAGAGGGCAACAGATCCCAGCTCACTGAGGCATTGTCACACCCCTCTCCAACCCCCTCCTCCCTTACATCATTCATAGATAACACATTAACATTGTCAGGCGGCATGTCAGTACTGGCTGAAGGTTCAGCCCTTGGTGGGGGCCCAAACTGGGAGGTTATCTGCCCCAAATCTGTCCCAAGTAACACTTTCGCGGGGATCCGATCAGTTACCCCCACCTCCCTCACCCCTCGTCCTGCGCCCCAGTCCAAATAAAGCTTGGCGACGGGCAGCGCTGGGTCAGTGTCTCCAATTCCGGAGACAGCGAGGGTTTTTCCGGGTACCAAGTCTTGGGGGGACACCATCTCAGGCCGCACCAGAGTCACCTCCGAGGCGCTGTCTCGCAGTCCTATGGTCGTAGACAGGCCGACGGTGACAGGTTGGAAGCTGTCCAGGGGCCTACCACCACCCCCCTTTACACAGTGCACCGTGGGCGGTTTTGGGGATGGGGACGGGGCCTTCGGGCGCTGAGGGCACACGGCCTTGAAGTGTCCGGGTTGGTTGCACTGGTGGCACCGTCCTGCTTCTGCCACGGGCCTGGAGAGGGGAGTTGAGGGGGACACCCCCTGCAATCTAGGGGCAGTCGCAGAATTCATCTTACCCCCTCTCCAGGTGCTGCTGGTGGCCGCTCTCTTGGCCTCCGGGGCCCGATTGTTGGTGTAGTCATCTGCCAGGGCCGCTGTATCCATGGACCCCTTTATCTTCTGGTCTCGGATGACCTGGCGGAGATCCTCAGGGCAGTTCCACAAGAGTTGCTCCGTGATGAACAAGTCCAGGATCTCTGGTCCGGTGGTAAGCTGCAGGCCTTGGGTCCAGTGGTCGGCAGCTCGGGCAAGGGCCCGTCGGTGGTCAGCCCAGGAGTCGTTTGGTCCCTTTTGTAGGCTCCGGAACTTCTTGCGGTAGGACTCCGGAGTGAGGTTGTACTGTTGGATCAGGGCCCGCTTGATGGTGTCGTAGCCCTGATCTGTCTCAGCAGGCAAGTCCCCAAGGATATCCAGGGCCTTACCCCTTAAACGTGGGGTCAGGTATTTGGCCCACTGGTCCTTGTCCAGATGGTGCTGCAGGCAAGTCCGTTCAAAAGCAGTCAGGAAAGAGTCCAAGTCTCCATCCTTCTCCAGCACTGGGAAGTCCTCAACACGGACCTTTGGAAGTTTGGTGTCTCGAAGGTCACGGGTGGATGATGAGGGCTGGAGCTGAGCTAGCCGCAGCTGGTGGTCACGCTCTGCCTGTTGCTGTTGCTCTTCACGCGCTGCTTGCCGCTCCGCAGCTTCACGTGCTGCCTGACGCTCTGCCCTGCGCTCCGCCATGAGTTCCTTGTAGCCCTCCTGGTCTCCAGCCTGGAGTCGGGCCATAGCCATTTGTAGAAGGGCATCCGAGCCTGCCAAGCTCAGTGGATTGGCGAGTGGTGATCTGCGGCCCGATGCGGGTCCTGGTGATTCACTGTCCATTGCAGAGCGGAGGGCTGGCATCTGGCTCCCTGAGGACATTTGGGTGGCCTCCTCCTCATCTTGTCCATAATTGCCAGGTTGTGCGCTGTCCTCTGCAGAACGGTTCTCTGGCGTCGGGCTCCTGGAGGACTCGTGGTCAACCTCCTCATTGTTGTCCACAGCACCGTCCTCTACCTCCTCGCCTCTGGCCAGAGCATCGGCCATTTCTTTAGCTTTGCTCCTGGTGCCATCAGCCATTGTTGCAGACTTTGGTCACTGACACAGAACTGACACCTGATGCGCCCACACACCGTACATAATCTGCACTCTGACACTCTAGTGTTGAGCTAGTCTGAAGACCCCAGCAGCCACAGCTGCTGCAGGCAGTCTTTAGTGTCTGGGAGTATGGGTCTCACACTCACACACACACTATTATCTTGATCCCACCGCTTGCCACCAATATGTCACGAACCACCGGGGGAGTCACTCAGAAATCCCCCGTGCTGGCCACCAATGTCACGATCTGGGGGTAACAAGTGGGAGTTACACCCCTCCTTTATACCGACCGACAGACAGAGCACGTGACGCGCTCTCTAGCGCCCCTCTTATAGTCAGGCCAATTATGGAATTGCCCGAAAATAAGCAAGGAGGCCGGTATTCTCCTGTGCCGATGATTGAAGGGCTCCCGGTGAGAGTGAGGTGTATATTCCCCCGACTCCAGCAGACGGAATATACAAAAACCTCCTCCAATCTCCCCGGCTTCCCCACAATAATCCTTGGCACAAACTTGCTGCCACCAACCGGCTTACGGTAACTATTAGCCGAGCACACAGACGTGGGATTCAAGATCGAGATAACAGAACAGCCCAAGATTAATTATATAATTTAATCAGCCTAAAGCACACTAGAAACTACAAGATATACAATAGGGAATCTACAGAATATACATAGGCCAGAGTACAGTTACAGGCAAGGTATGGATTACAAACAGGCATACAGTTCGAGCAGTTACCTTGTGCGTCTGACCACAGGGGGGCGCCGTAGACCAGGTTTCCAGGATCTCCCTCACAGGTCTTCCCCGACCTGGCCCCCGAGCAAAAGAACACTGGGAAAATGGCCGAATTGGGGTTATCAACCTGGTCAGATCCCTGTCCCCTCCTACCTTCGTGACCTCACAGGGAAGCACTGGCACTCCTCTGGCCTTGAGTTAGAATAATATTCCCATCGGAATATTAATCATAACTTTGCCTGGGAACGTCGTAGGCAGACGCCAATGCTCTCATTGTGACAGTTATGAATTTAGCTGCAGAACGAGGGGACTCATGGCTTGTCTGCTAATTCCCCACTGGCCGATATCATGCCTGGTGTATTTCCCCTGGTCCTACTCCCATAAAAAAGGTGTGCCAGCATCGTCCGCATGCGGAGACACCATTTTTATGCCTGCCATTTTTATCGGAAATATGGCTTGCGAGATATTAACCATATTTTACCGGAGTCGGTCTGTCTGGTGGCTTCAATAGCCTGGTAATGAGATGTGACCCTGTAACAGGAGTTCCTGGTAGGGGGTCATCCTGCGTCCATTGTTCACAGGTCATCTAATCTCCATATCACAGGAGATGGCCATTGGATGTGTTGCTGGGATGTGACACCTTCCCAGATGTTGGACATCTGAGAACAAGAAGGGAGGAAGCGCTACCATGGAGTGATTAGAGCGATTATGACTGGAAATCATAATTCCTCTTCATATCCCAGGATTTTCCTCACAGTAGTGCTTTAAGGATAACCTTAAAAAAATTAAAAAAAACACCTGCTCCTAATCATGTCTTCGAAGTAGTAAATGCTGGGGATGTTTGGTTTGTGGGCCCGTTTTGTTTTGGTTTTTACTTGCTGTTTTCGCTAACGCTTTTTGCATCAAATTGAAAAAACTAGGGAATTGTTTGTCATTTGTAACAGCTTCATCAAAGTGACTAATTGAGAGATGTTCACTTAAAAAGAAAAAGAAAAAAAAAAGTGGAGGTGATGCAATGTTGAATCAAGAGGGGTAGTCCCGGCACACAGTATGAAAAAAATGGTGAGTCCAGGTATAATATGCTTGAACAAGATTTCTTTATTTTTCACCAAATTACTGTACTGCCCGCCCAACGTTGCGGCTCACGCTGGAGCCTTCACCAGGGGTCAAGAGTATTAGTGGAGTCAGCTAAAGGGTTATTCCGGCAAGAGGAGATTGTTGCTACATGTAAAGTAGACAAGGGAAACGCCAAAAGGGGTTAGCATACAATGTGAAGGGGCTCACACGGTAGATAAGGGTACAGGATGATTGCAATGAGACACTGTCATATGTGTACTACAATTATTGATCATATGTAGTATGACAAATGAATTGGAGCCCCCTCCACGTAGTGATCATACTACCATGCCGCTTTAGGCTTTCTCCTGGTGCTCTCACCCTTATCCCAGTGCTCCTAGCACCACTGACGTCATCTTGACAATTCATTTGTCATACTACATATGATCAATAATTGTAGTACACATATGACAGTCTCATTGCAATCATCCTGTACCCTTATCTACCGTGTGAGCCCCTTCACATTGTATGCTAACCCCTTTTGGCGTTTCCCTTGTCTACTTTACATGTAGCAACTAGTGATGAGCGAGTACTAAAATGCTCGGGAGCTCGAGGCTCGGGCCGAGCATCTCAAAATACTCGTGTACTCGGCCCGAGCACCGAGCCCAATGTTATCCTATGGGAGACCCGAGTATTATTCTGAAATGACCCCCGGCAGCATGTAGAAACCATAAAACTGTAAATTAAAAAAAAAAACGTGCGTGTGTGTGCAAGCGTGCATATATATATACACGCGGAGTGGAGTGCGGGAGGGGCCGTAGCCGAGCGGGGAAGTGTCGGGCTAAAGGCACGGTCACGCTGTGCGGGCTGGCCAATCACTGCAATTCCACAACAGGGCTGTGGCATTGCAGTGGTCTGCCAGCCAATCCCTGCATAAGGGATGGCTGTAAAAAGAGCGCCAACATGAAGACCACGAGTACAGCACGAGTATCGCGAGATTACTCGGTCCCCGCCGAGTAGCCCGAGTACATTGATACTCGTGCGAGTACCGAGTAGTAACAAGCATACTCGCTCATCACTAGTAGCAACAATCTCCTCTTGCCGGAATAACCCTTTAGCTGACTCCACTAATACTCTTGACCCCTGGTGAAGGCTCCTGCGTGAGCCGCAACGTTGGGCGGGCAGTACAGTAATTTGGTGAAAAATAAAGAAATCTTGTTCAAGCATATTATACCTGGACTCACCATTTTTTTCATACTGTGTGCCGGGACTACCCCTCTTGATTGACTATTTTTTTCCCGTGCACCAGGATTATAGCAGTGAGCACAACTTATCCTCTCCTGCAATGTTGAATCAGGCCCTGTGTGTCCAAGGTGCTGCTGATGTCTTCACTAGCTCTCATGTATCAGCACTGATTCATTCCTGGAGTGATTTCCCTTTCATGTCCTTTCCTCTGGCACAGCCGGTTTTGTCGTCTCTCCACTTCCCCTCCTGAGAACCTCAATAGTTCACACTCTCCATATTCTCATCTGCTATGTACAGCCTCCTCACTCGCCTTGAAGCTTTCTCTAAGATCTCGTTCAAACGACCGCAGTATGGAAGCATTTTAGTTTCAATGCACCAGCCGCCATTGTAAAGTTCAGGTTATAAGACTCACATATGTGTTAGGAGTTGCTACATACAGCGACTAAAATGTTCCCATATAACAGTCATCCAAATAAAGCCCAATGCTCAAAGAATAGAAGGGACGAGCAGGGAGAGCAGTCTGAGTCAGGAGCAGAACTCAGCTAAGCTAGGTGAAAGACTGAAAAGCAGCTAAATGCTACAATTTTTATTGAAAACTATTCTAAAACCTTTTTAATTTTGTGGTGCAAAAATGTATTATTTTATTGTAACAGAAATCCAATATATTAAAAGTAATGGTAGACTGTGCTCAATCAGCCACAGCAGTTCTTTATTTTGTTCTCTTGCATCCTTTACATGTAAAGAATCACTGCAATAATCTACAAATAAATGGCCCTGTAGCTGCCCAGCATCAAGGTCAAAGGCAGTCTCCTAGTTGACAATGCTCAGCCACTAAGTCACCAGCCAGAATAGGAATTCAGATCTATTTTTTTACTCTTTCAGCTTTGGCCTGGTGCCCCTTTTCATCAGTCCTGAATCTAAATCTGATTGAGGACTGCAGCCATTGTGGTGGTGGCAGTGGGCCCCTAAGCGTTTACGATCCTCTGGAGGACTTGTTTTGCAACGGTTTTCTAGAAGGCGGCTTATCTGCTGGCTACGCGCTCTCAGGATTTCCTGGCGTTGTGCTGTGATTTAAGATACCAACAATCTGTGGGGTGGAAAACTGCTCTGTCCAGGCGCCAGTGGATAATTGGACAAGTCTATAGGAAGAAGGAGAAAGGACTGGAGTCGGGAGAAGGTATGGTATCCATTTGTGCCAATGGCACCTGCATGCGTCCAGCAAAACAGGGGAATTTATAACCTGCACGGCACCTTCACTAACTAGCACCTATTGCTTCTACATCTGGAACTATGGGTTGGTCTTCACATAATTACCATTCTCTGGTATCTGCTTTCCATTGTTTTCCAGCCCCATGTCCCTTCCTTATGCTCATTAGTTGTAAAACTATTCTTATACATCATTGTATATAGAGCAGCAAAATGTCATTTATCCTGCCGTTTGATAATCTGGAATATAATTGTCTTCAATAATAGTCTTCAAATTATCACTGTTTGCTAAATCCAACACTTATAGTAGCAGATTTACATTGTGTAATACATGTACCTTTGTTGATATACGTGTGTGTGTGTGTGTGTGTGTCTCTGTATATATAATCTCTCTGTGTATGGATGTGTGTGTGTGTGTGTGTGTGTATTTGTACACTGAAGATCAAAATTAGAGAACACACAATTTCCTAAATGTTGTGGTCATTGTTTAGTCCTATGTGATTATATCCTAACCTGAGTAAGCTATCAGTATTTTCCGCTTATTTCATAAATTTAATTTATTGTAAAGCGCATAATAAAAATGTAAATGAGATCAATGAAAAAGAACACTGATCAAAATTAGAGAACACTTTCAGATACCTGCAAGTTATTGATGTTAATCTGGCACCTCGTGCTAATTTCATAAATTTTCTGACAAACCTTATGAACTGGCAGCCTAACATTCCAGTTTGCACTGACGTTACAAAAATGGTGTGCGGTTTCAAAGTGACTGAAACCCTCCAGCAGTAGGTTGTCCAGATGAAGGCCAAAGGGGTGACCCTATCAGCCATAGCAAGAGAAGTTGGTCTTTCCAAGTCTGTGATTTTGAGAATATTGTATCTTTACAACATCACAAACTCCTTTAAGTCCCCCAAGAAGGTTTGTCACCCTCGAAAGACAAATGCAAGAGAGGACAGGATAATGTGGAGAATCTCCATGGGCAATCGTTTCAACACAGCAGCTGGAATTGTTCGCCAGTTCAGCACTGAACACGGTAAGGATCTGTCTCATCATACAGTGTCATGACGTTTAAGAGCATTTGGACTGAAAGCCAACTCTGCAGTGACCAAAGTTCTCATTGTCAGAAGGAATCAAAAGGCTAGACTCTCCTTTGGTGAGGAGCAAGTTGTGTGGACATAAGTGCTCCACAGTTCATTTTAGTGATGAAGGCAAGCTTAAAGGGAACCTGTCAGGTCCCATATGCGTTCTAACCTACAAGCAGAGTTATGTGTGGCCTAGAAACCCTTTCTTACCCATCCCTGTGTTGTAATATTGTGTAATATGAATTTATAAAATAAATTTTTTTTTTATAACTTACGTTTTCCTATGTAAATGAGCAAAGGGGCAAGTCCCCAGGGCGTTGCTTCACCCTGTGGGCGTTTGCATGCTTTCCGTGGTATCACGCCCCTGTGAGCGTGATGCCATGGATTTACATGAGCGACGTCATAGTCAGCTCCTGGAGATCCCGCGCATACACACTTCTCATTCGCGCAGCCTTCTTATCCAGGTGTGTACTTAACCGGCTTTAGACGCCCTCTGCGTATGGTCGGAACCGCAGGAGTCTTCTGAGCATGTGCAGTGTGCTTGAGAAGCCGACAAGCCAACACCAGAATAAGAAGTCTACGTGAATGAGAAGTGCGCACGCGTGGGATTCCAGGAGCTAACGGTGACGTCGCTCGTGTAAATCCATGGTATCACAAGGGCGTGATACCTCAGAAAGCATGCAAACGCCCACGGGGCAAAGGGACGCCCAGGGGACTAGACCCTCTCCTATTTACATTGGGAGCACGTACGTTATAAAATGTTTTTTATATATTCATATTACACAATATTACAACACAGGGATGGGTAGGAAGGGGTTTCTAGGCCACACATCACCCTGCTTCTAGGTTAGAACGCATATGGGACCTTACAAGTTCCCTTTAATTTATTTGGGTCTGATGGGAAACACTATGTTCATCAACAAACTGGGGAAAGACTGAACCCAATATGTGTTAAGTCAATGAAAGGCGGTTGAGGAAGTGTCATGGTTTAGGGAATGTTGTCTGCAGAACGAGTTGGACCTCTTATACAGCCACATGGCAGAGTGAATACAAGTGTGGATCACAACCTTCTTCACAACACGCGGTTCCTTACTTGCGTTCATCTCTCAATCAGGTAGCGATTTTCATGCAGGACAATGCCACCTATCACACAGCAAACTGGGTAAAGCAGTTCTTGAAACAGAAAACAGTGAAAACAATGAAATGGCCACAGCCCAGAGTCCTGATCTAAGCCCAGTAGAAAACCTCTGGAAAATCCTTGGTGACAAGTTATGGCCAAGAAACCCACAGCAGTCAAAGAACTGTGGAAGAGACTGAAAGAAGAGTGGACCAAAATCCCCCCAGAGCAGTGTGAGAGACTAGTGATGTCCTGTGGCTTCAGATGTGCTGAAGTCATTCACAGCGATGGCCGGTACACGTCCTACTGATTGTGACTGTTGTTACCTTCAGAAAATGTACTTATAATCTTTCTCTCTGCTAGTCATTGCTGGTCTCTAATTATAATCATCACATTTTGGGCAAAATAAAGGATTTATGTTAATAAACTTAAGATCTTGTGGGTGTGTTTTGTGTATGTGTGTGTTTGGGTGTGTATATGTACAAACATATGAGATATATGTAGGTGTATATATTATATTTTGTATGTACACCAGTTGTAACTATGATGTTATACTGTAAATACAGACTTTTTTGACACCTGTTTTTATTCTTTCATTGTGTCTTTTGTCCTGTGAAGATGTGCGCTGTGTGGATAAGACAAAGGGAAATACAGTGCGGGTCATTGCACCTCAAACCTTTCTCAATTCTAAAATAAATTGCACTTTCCAAACCACACGCTCCGCTATTCCCAGGCGCTTCGCAGCCAGTCATTTCTGATGAAGAGCCGGTGTGCGCCTGGTGGTTGTGATGTACGGACACTGCCGGGTGTGGATGTAAAGGATCTGCTGTACGTGTTATTATACTGCAATTGCTTCTAGATTCTATTTACGTCGTTATCATTTCTCCATGTCCCAGAGCCGTCCTTGGCTTTATACTTGCTATTTACAATAAAAGGGCCACGTGAAGGCGTCCGTCATCCACTCTCCCAGTAGAAATCTTGCTGAGATGTACTATTGATTTTAACATTACAGACGTATGTGCTTGGTGTTACTGGGCTGTGTGAAGTATCCCTCCTGCGGTTTCCCTGGACTCTTACAGGTGCAGTAGTAAATTATACATAGTATAGGCCTTGCATATTGATCTTTGGGAAATATTACTTCTTTGCATTGCCATATAAGTAGGAATAAACTATAAGAAATATGTCTGTATTGTATTTTTTGGGCAATGAATATGCGCCTATACACACAATGCATCAAAGATCCGTATATGCAGTTTTATTGCAAATTGCAACATCTTTAGGCTATGTGCGCACGTTGCGGTTTTGGATGCGTTTCCGCAGCGTTTTGAACGGCAGCGTTTTAATGCCAAAATGCATGCGTTTTGTTTTCCAAGCAAAGTCTATGGAAAATAGGCATATTTTGTGCGCACTCTGCGTCCAAAACCGCTGCGTTTTTTGTGACAAAAATTTGGCAAAATCTCAGCGTTTGAAGAAGCAACACGTCAATTGTTTTGGCAGCGTTTTGCTAACATTGAGGTCAATGAGAATTGTCAAAACGCATCCTATATCAAAATCCTAGCGTTTTACATACTTTTTTTTATGCAAAACGCATGTTTTTTTGTCAAAATCAAAACATGCGGTTTTGGCATTATATTGAGGTCAAGAGGTTTCCTTTTGCCCTCATATTCAGCCCAACTTAAAAATAAGAGTCAAATAATAAATTAACTTTATTTTATACATAAATATTAAATTTCAATAATCTTTTTTATTAAAATTAGCATTTTAGTGTATGGTTTTAAAGCATGAAATTATTTATTTTTTTTTCATTTTTTCCTAGTGTTTGAATGTTCAAACTTTATTTTAGTAGTGTCTTTGTATTGAAAACGCATCTCTTTGTAAGCACTGAAAATGCATGTAAAATGCGGTCAAAACGCAAGAAAAACGCATGCATATTTCCTGCCTTTTTTTGTTCAAAATCAAATTTAACAATGAAAAATTCTGCCAGAGGATGCGTTCATTTCTGCAAGGTACAGGACGCAATATGCGCACATAGCCTTAAAGTTAAACTCATTGGTGCAATGTCCCCAGGAATTCACAGTAAAACTCAGGATAGTTAAAATTTGCCATGGGGGTAGTTGTGCCTTAAGTGGGTGATCCGCCACCAACAGGGGTGTAACAACCACGGTCGCACAGGTCGTGATTGCGACTGGGCCCGGCAGGTTATGGGCCCGGAGCCCGCCCTGCAGGGAAGCAGTCGGCTCCGCTCAGACCTGCCTGTGTCCTCGGGCTCACTGGTCCTGCAGCGTCGCCATCATCTACAGTGTGTGGAGTGTTACTGCTGCCATCGTGCGCTGCAGGCAACCTAATGGTCAGTGCAGCCCCTTCCTCTCCCTCCTGTCACTAGAAGCAGTCGGAACTGAGAGCAGAGGGAGAGGAAGGAGGACATGGCAGCTCAGCTATCAGTCCTGCTCTGTGCGGTGTCCTCCATTTTCTGCAGACCAGAGATTTCACTGGTCATGGCTGCTGCCCTATGATGGGGCAGGGATGATAAGGCCCCGCTGCTCCTGGAGACTGACTTCAGCATAGGTAAGTAAATGTAATAGCATGTATGCAGTACAGTATATGGTGTATATCATTGTGTGTGTGGGCAGTATATGGTGTATATCAATGTGTGTGTGTGGGCCGTATACGGTGTATATCAGTGTGTATGTGGGCATTATATAGTGTATATCAATGTGTGTGTGTGTGTGTGGGTGGTATACGGTGTATAGCAGTGTGTATGTGGGCATTATATGGTGTATATCAGTGTGTATATAATTTTTATAATGGCTTGTATTGTATATAAATGTGTATATGGTATACAGTAAATGTAATATTGTGCACAGTATACTATGTCTGTAATAGTGTATGTACAGTATACAGCGTGTATTTCCCTGTAGGGGTATATGAGTGCATGTGGAAAAACTGTATCGGAAGAGAACAACACGCACTGGGGCAGCAGAAGGAAGATGAGTATAATTGTTACATTGTGCGGTGTGATAGGGATCATATGTACCAGGATGGGGATATATATATATATATATATATATATATATATATATATATATATATATATATATATATATATATATATATATATATATATATATATATATATATATATATATATATATAATATATACAGGGATGGGAGATGTACAGCAATGCTTGGGAAAGCAGAGGGCCGAACACGAGATGAATATCAGAACATAAGAAAGCTGGATTCTGATAGATTTCACAGCATGGGAAAGCTGGGTGTTAAGAGAGAGCAGAGTGTTGGTATAATTATCCCGTACCTCGAGTGTTGGTGTATGGGGTCACAGGTCCAAATTTTTCATCGGGGCCCATAGCGTGTAACATTTGAATGTATATTCATACAGATACAGGGGCATATATCACACATTGGAAAGGGCAACTTTCTACCTACTAATTTTCCATCCATTTCTACCATTTACTATCACTGTGAAGCTAGAGCTGTCAACCAAAGAAGGGGGAGAGTGAAGATTGATGGAACACAAGCAGGTGGGAAGGTGCATGTAAATGTGTGGCCACACCAAGGGTCCTTGGTTTGAATAGTCATTCTGTGCGGACAGTCCCTTTAGGTGCAGCTTGCCACCTACTACTTGTCTTCCCTGAATGCGTGCAGCACAGTGGCTCAGTGGTTAGTACTATTACATTGCAGCGCTGGGGTCCTGGATTCAAATCCCACAGATGACGACATCTGCAAGGAGTTTGTTCTCCCTGTGTTTGTGCAGGTTTCCTCCCACACACACCAAAGACAATAGGTAATTTAGATTGTGACCCCCAATGGGGACAGGGATGTCTGTAATGCGCTATGGAATTAATTGCGCTATATGAGTGAATAAATAGATCTTCAACTCCTCTTTCTTTGATCTACTGCTCTGGTTTCTTTGGTAGAGATAGTTCAGTGTACCTTTACACTTGTTTCCCAGCTATTTGGCCTCACCAAGGGTGCACCGAGCAGTCATTCTGTGCCCGCTGACAGAGTTTTAACTTTTTTGGAGGGAGTTGGGGGGAGTTGCTCTGTGACCTCCAGTCATGTTTTGCTCCTAATTTGTCGTGACCTTTTAGCAGCAGCATACGTGTATGTGTGTCAGGTGTGTCGGTTTACATAATCCGGGGCGAGGTGGTCTTTGCCTGCAGGAAGCATTGCAGGGAAGCAGATGTCCTGTAATGATTAGTATACAGGAGCTGGATGTTTTTATCATTCGCAGCTCGAGTCTATGTAAACAATTGGCTTATTTTTAGCCGTGGCCTTGTGTAAGATGGTAGACTCCGTACTGGCCTGGCTTATAGATTCTATTCATGGCACTCATGTCGCACATTTTGGGAACCAGGAAAGACTAGCCCATTTGTTACTGGTCATCTCACAGCTTGAATATGAGAGTGGACCTTCTTGAAGTTGTGTCTGCATGCGTTGTCATAGCAGGATGTGTCATGAGAAGAGGCAAAGGCGGACACTATCCGAAGGATTGTTTAGAAATGCGTATCCTTCTACTAGAAGGTAGTGAGAACAGAAGAAGAACTTGTCCTGACTGTTGACCACATGATGGCTTCAATGCTTTGTGGCAGTTATTAGTGATGACAATCAATTTCAGAGTGCAGACCTTTAAAAACAAACGGGCTGAGTATTGGATGCCAGATTTCCTCCTGTAGTAGCCATGTCCACTTCGATGGTCAACCTACACCTCAAACACACGCAGTCTCGGCTCAGGCAAGCATAGGTGTGTTTTTAGAAGCTGCTGTTAGATCCATCTGGTGGTAACTTATCTCCCCGAAGACCTAAATGATTAGGCATGTTAAAATCAAACATGCCCCTACGTGCCATAGAAGTAAAGTCAAGGCAACGTACGTACAATGAATGCAGAAAGAGAGGAAAGGATCCGGCACAAATTCTTCTTATAATAAAAGCATCATGGTCTTTATTTAGAACATTAAGAAACTACCGTGAAGACCGAAAGGTATACTAATACATGGGAACTTTACGCATTTCGGACTTCAATATAAAAACAAAAAATAGTCCTTAATCATAAGTACCCCATGTGCATCACAAAGCTACTAAAATAGACTGACCCACTAGGTGGACGGAAGGGAGGGGCAGGAATGTCATGATTGCGTGCAAAAACAGGTGAGTATGGCATCACATACTAGTAATATGGAGCAAGGTATCAGACTGACATGATCAATAACAAATAATAATAATAGATAATATGCCATAAATAAGCCCGTTCAAACATTCAATCCCATCATCAGAGGACCTGACCATAAAAACAAAAAAAAGGTATATATATTTTTATGCACATCTATAAAAGTATAAATATGCGTGGTTATATAATAAGGACGAGCATGTAAATATGTTTTTTCATATAGGTTGAACCACAGAAAAACCTCGGTTAGCATAGAAAATGTACATGAGCCACAAATTAAATATTAGGTTATAACATCCTAAATTTATCTATAGAAAATATAAGGCAGCTCCTCTAGTGGGGGGAAAGGAAGATGTGTGCAATATTATGTTCATAAATAAGCCCATATATATGCGTATCATATGGATAACAAAAATTCAAAAAATCTTCATTATGACATGCCTAAATTATGGCATCCCTGAAGTCATAAACAAACCCCGCAGAGAAATAACCGGGATCAATGTGCAGGAAACTAGACACTTCAATGAATGTCATAAATGGTTCAATGATATAAACAAAATATTATTCTTCAACTATTGTTTAGAAAATATACCCCAGATCGGAGCGGTAATTAAACCGCCAGGATATCTCGAATCCAGCTTCAAGATCCATTTGGCCTCTGTAAAAAGCAGGGCCTGGAACCAGTCCCCTCCACAAGGGGGTCTGGGAACAGACTCTATGCCCGTAATTACCAGAGATGAGAAATCCGCCGACTGACATTCAATGTAGTGTCTAGTTAAACCTGAAAAGGAGCGTTTCTTGACAAATGCAACATAGCTTAAAGAAGTTTTGTCATGAGCCGCTGAGGGAATATGGACGTGCTCAGAAAT
The DNA here is from genome assembly GCF_048569485.1 of Anomaloglossus baeobatrachus. Classification (NCBI taxonomy): domain Eukaryota; kingdom Metazoa; phylum Chordata; class Amphibia; order Anura; family Aromobatidae; genus Anomaloglossus; species Anomaloglossus baeobatrachus. The sequence continues at coordinate 262,294,962 of NC_134360.1, forward strand.
CCTGGTTCTAAGTGCTCTGGAGGTGCAACCGACGTAGCTCTTGCAGCATAGTGTGCACGTTGCCACATAAACCACATGCGTGGAAGAACAATTGATGAACGATCGAATATTGAAGTTTTCTCCATTGTTCCCTATTAGGAATTTGGTATTGTGCATAAACCTGCAAAGGCCACACCGGCTGGACCTGCACTTGTAGGAACCGGAGACACTGAGCCAGGTTTTGTTAGATTTTTTGGAGATATACATACTAGGTGCTACAAGGTTCCCAGTAGTACAAGCTTTCCTGGCCACTATATTTACCCCCGGCTGAAGAACTGAATTTAATATGGTATCCTGACGTAAAAGGGGAATAAAACGCTGAATAACCTGTTTGCTCTGAAAAAAAACAGTGCTGAATGGTGTGGAAAAGGTGACACGATCCATAGATACAGAAGATTTGGGGCAATCCTCCAACAAATTAGTCCTAGTCCTATTTGCGGCAATAGAAGAAGCCCTGTTCAATATATGATCAGGATATCCCCTTCTACTAAGTCTATCTCTGATGCGAACAGCCTCACAGCGATAAGAAGCCTCAGATGACCACAACCGCTTCGCTCGTAGGAGTTCACCCACAGGTAAATTCTGTAAGGTGTGGGGCATGTGACAGCTGTTCGCATGGAGAGAGGTATTTTCACAAATGGGCTTCCTATACAAAGTGGAATTAATAGATCCAGTTGAAGGGTCGCCAGATAACAGGATGTCCAAAAAGGGAGCCGATTCCATATATAAATTCATCATAAATTTAAAGTTGAGAGAATTGTTATTAAAGTATGCAATAATAGCCTCCATGGCCTCCTGGGAGGGGGGGGGGGGTCAAAATCTCCTGCATTACATATCAATATCTGATCATCAATATACCTTGCATACCAAATGATGGAATTTAAGAATGGGTTGTTATTCGCATAGATATATTGTTCCTCCCAGTAGGCCATGTATATATTAGCCAATGCGCACGAGAAGCTCTCTCCCATCGGACATACGGTGACCTGGAGATAAAAAGTTCCAATGAACTGGAAAAAAGCCTGTCGTCATAAGAATGAATTCTTTGGAGACATGATCCAATGAACTGTATTTTTCCAGATGAAAATAAAGGGCTTGTAGGGCTTCGTTATGTGGTATACTGGGATATAATGATACCACGTCACTCATTATCCAGAAAGAGTCGTTTGCCCAAGTCATCTTCTCCAAATTTTGTAACAAACTCTTGGTGACCCTAATGTGACCAATAGTGCGCTTCATATGCGGCTGGATATAATGATCCAGCCAGTCACTCAGATTGCTAGTTAGGGACCCAGTGCTGGCTACTATGAGTCTCAATGGGGGAGGGAAAGTGCCCTTATGGACCTTAGGAAGGCCTTGTAAAATAGGACATACCGGAGAGTCGACAAAAAGATATTCAAGGACTTTTTTACTGAGAATCCCCCATTCAAAACCTTGTGATAAGAGAATCCGTAGTTTAGAGGTAAAATCGGACGTAGGATCACAGGGCAATTGTCTATAAGTGGAACTGTCACTCAAGATGGTATTAATCTCCATTTCATATAGTGTACTGTCCAGCACTACCACTGAGCCCCCCTTGTCAGCCCGCCGGACAACAATATGACTATTGTCCTTCAGATCCCTCAATACTCTCCTCTCGGAAGGTAACAAGTTGTCCTGAATCCGGGATTTCCTCGAGAGTATATTCCTAACCTCGGACTCAATAAGGTCCTGGAACGTGTCCATAACAGGAACCCTGGAGGCAACAGGGTAAAAACCCGGGTTCCTGGTAATAAAGGGAGGAGGTTCCGGTGTACTCATACAAGTGTCACTCAGTTCCTGTAAATGTGTAACAGCAATCTGTTCTCTCAAGCTCAAAAATAAGGGGACATAGGTAGAATCATTGATCAATGGATCAGGTAAATTATGTCTGTCAGTGTCACTTTCATTAGTATTAGAGAAATATGTCTTGATCGTAAGGTTCCTGACAAACCTATTGACATCCCTAAGGGTTTGGAAGAGGTTGGCCCTATTATTGGGGGCAAAATTTAAGCTCCTTTGAAGAATGTTAATTTGAGCTGGGCTTAGAATACAGGCAGATAAGTTGAGCACTGGGATCTCCAAGGAGTCCTGGTGCGTTAGTTCCTCCAGTACCTGCGTTTCCTGGAGCGGAGGGGATATCTCCTTTCTCCCCCGCTTATGTTTTCTGCCACCTCTTCGTGACCTGCGTTCCTTGTTAGCAAGTTTTTTGAGGGACGTGGAGTGTGAATCCCCCTGTTGGACTCATATGAGCTGGTACTGCCATCAGCGGAATCATTATCTGTGGAAGAAAAATATACTGCTTTCCCACCCTGCGGTTGTTGATTTCGTTTCTTAAGAATTGACTTAGCTTTCGCAGTAATGTGCCAAGTATAAACCTTTTTGGACTCATAGTCCCTAGTATCTCTGTGATATTTATTCTGCTTAAGATCCATAATATCAGATTCAACTTTCTCAATGGTGCTTCTGAGTCTCGTATTAAGCTTATCGAAATCCGATGGGTCATAGGTCTCGACCAAATAAGTGTGTACATTTTTAATCTGAGTATCCAAATCCTGAATGCGTTTCTGCTCCTCTTTAATGATTAAATCCATCAACTTCAATGAGCAAGCCGAAAGCACCGAATTCCAGTCCTCCATAAATTGGCCTGAAAAAATACAAGTAGCGGACTTCTTAATTCTCAGACCCCTAGGAATCATATTTTTTTCCACATATTTGTTCTAAGTCATTGAATCCCACCAGGTCTTGAGCCGCTGGATAGACAATTTTTCCAGATCCCAAAAGGTGTGTATGTTTTCACTATGTGAGTTACCGTCCTGTATATGGCCTGAAGAAGTTTGCTCCGAAAAAACATCCTCCAATCTTTTCTTCCGTACGTACAATACATTGGATGGAAAGCTGGACCTGCTAAAATTGTTTTTTTTGCATGGCAAGAGCAGTAGGGGATCCAAAACATGGCAGTAAGGAGGATATTTCCTCTTGTTTAAAAGGCATCTTTGTCTAGATTTTTGGAGTTTGTTTTGCCACCTGAAAGCAGCATAATATGGAGTCAGAGACCATGATTCAAACTTTGTATTACTCGGCTGCTTGCTTTTGATTGATTGATTTTCAACTACTGTTTTATCAGCAGGAGATTATCACTAGAGGACTCTTAAGGTCCAGTCACACTAAGCAACTTACCAGCGATCCCAACAACGATAGGGATCGCTGGTAAGTTGCTAGGAGGTTGCTGGTGAGATGTCACACTAAGGCTGGAGCCACACGGGGATTACTGCGATCCCCTTGCATGAGACTCGGCTCGTGCTGGCAGTACAGCAGAGCCGAGTCTCATGCTTGTGTCCTTGCAACTGAGGTCCGTTCGTGCGAGCAGACCTCAGCTGCAGGGGGCGGGCCGGCACTCAGGAGGGGAGGGAGGGATTTCTCTCCCTCTCGCCTGTGTAGCCGGCTATAGACATTCTCGCATTGCACTGGCAGTACAGCGGTGTACCGCGAGTGCAGTGCGATTTTTCTCTCGCCCCATTCACTTGAATGGGTGCGAGAGAAAGAGTCTCGGATTACAATCGCAGCATGCTGCGATTGTTTTCTCAGTCCGATTAGGGCTGAGAAAATAATTGCCCATGTGTGCTGACACACAGGCTAGAATTGGTCCGAGGGGAATGCGATGTTTTATCGCACTCCACTCGCACCGATTTTCTCGCCGTGTGGCTTAGCCCTAAGCGACGCTCCAGCGATCCCATCAGCAACCTGACCTGGCAGGGATTGCTGGAGCGTGGCTACACGAGTTGCTGGTGAGCTCACCAGCAACCAGTGTCCCAGCCCCCAGCGCCGCGTGGAAGATGCTGCGCTTGGTAACTAAGGTAAATATCGGGTAAACAACCCGATATTTACCTTGGTTACCAGCGCACGCAGCTACACGTGCAGAGAGCAGGGAGCAGCGCACACTGAGCACTGGCTCCCTGCTCTCCTAGTTACAGCACACATCGGGTTAATTACCCGATGTGTGCTGCAGCTAAATGTGCACAGAGCAGGGAGCAGCGCACAATGCTTAGCGCTGGCTCCCTGCTCTCCTAGCTACAGCACACATCGGGTTAATTAACCCGATGTGGTCTGCAGCTACACGTGCAGAGAGCAGGGAGCAGCGCACACTGCTTAGCGCTG